>NC_058404.1:159738654-159888286 GCF_002201575.2 Neomonachus schauinslandi | reverse complement strand
GTTTGGGCGGAGTTGCCCTGCCCCCCTGTGGCGGGGGATGGGCTCAGTGGGGATCAGTCTTTGGGGCTTTTGTTCTCTGGCGCCTTTCCGTGGCGGCTTTCCACGTCTCTTCCACGAGTCAGAGCAGAAGAGACCATTTCCAACCCTCTGCCTCAGAGCAGAGAGACCGCAGTCTGTTCTTCAGTGAGCCCTCCAGGCCACACGATCTCCGTTTCTGTCCGTGCTGCTATAAACTGCAGCATCCTGGGTTGTGCGCCCCTCCGCAGCGCTCCTAGTCCTGCCTCCAGGTCGGGGCACGTCTCTGCCCTTTGTGCTTCTAAAACCAGCAGCCGCTCCTAGTTCACAGGTGCGTGCATGCGACTCCGCCGCTTGGGGTCCTGTCCCGGGGACTGCAGTTCACGTGCGCGCGACTCTGCCGCTAGGGGTTTCTACCCCGGAGGTTGCAGTTCACCAGCGGGACCCCGGCACACCGGGTTTCCGTCTTGGAGGCTGCAGGTCACGTGCGCGCGACCCCGCTGGTCTGGTCCTCCACCCCGGGGGCTGCCCTAAAGTCCTTTCCCGACGCTACCAGTCTGCGAGTCTGTGCCCATCCGCAGTGCGCGAGGCTGTCACTCACCGCTGGTGCAGGATCCCCACGTCCAGGCACCCTCCCGCTGCCGTTTATTCTCCGATATCTGCCCGCAGAATCATGGCTCTCCGCTTCGTACCTCAAAACCAACCACCTGCGATATTCTGTTTGTAGAGATCCAGATCTTCTTACATCTCAGGCTGGTTTCGTGGGTGCTCAGAGTGGTCTGGTAGATATCCAGCTCAATTTCGGGGACCAGTTGAAATAGGGTCCCCTACTCCTCCGCCATCTTTACCCCCTCCCTTCAGTGAATTTTTTATTTCACTTGTTAATCTTCTCAGTTCTAGAATCCCACTGGAGTATTTTATTACCCTATTTCTCTGCTAAGGTTCTCCATCTGTTAATTCATTTTTCTTTAATTCCTTAATGATATTTACAATAGTTGTTTTAAATTCTTTGTTAACCCCAATATCTGGACAATCTCAGGATCAGTTTCTTTCTTTTTTTTTTTTTTTAAAGATTTTATTTATTTATTTGACAGAGAGTGAGACAGCTAGAGAGGGAACACAAGCAGGGGGAGTAGGAGAGGGAGACGCAGGCTTCCCGTGGAGCGGGGAGCCCAATGCGGGGCTCGATCCCAGGACCCTGGGATCATGACCTGAGTCGAAGGCAGACGCTTAAGGACTGAGCCACCCAGGCGCCCCTCAGGATCAGTTTCTATTGATTGCTTTGCTTTTGAATATAGATCGTATTTTCATGTTCTCTTCCTTTTGCTTGTCTAATGTTATTGTATACTAGACATTGAGGATGATAGAGATTCATGATTCTGTTGTGTTGTTCCTCATAAGTGTGTTGATTTTTATACTTTCAGGCAGTTAACTTGGCTGGGCTCAAATACCAAACTATTTCAACTGAAATAATCAGCAGCTGGAACCTCAGATCTGTTCAGTTCTTTCACCTTCCAGTGGCTACTTTTTATAGCCTCCTTAGAGTCTCCTACATACATATGGAGTTTAGCTGACAAAGAGCTGGGTGGATTTTATACATAGAATTTAAGGATCCTTTCTACATTGCTTTCCTTTCTGAGACTTCCCCACAATTCTCTCATCACTCTAGTAGCCCAGAACTTTGCCCTCCAACAACTAAATCTATTAAGATGGTGATTTTCTATCCCCCTGTGTTAATGATTGTGGAACGCCCTCAGGTACCCAACTGTATGTGATCTTTTTAACCTATTGTGATAGTTTTAAAATAATCCAGAAATTCACTCTCCTCTTTGGAGAGGTTAAGTTTCATCCCATTGAGTAGGCTGGACCCAGTGTCTCAATTCTAATAAACTGAAAACATGATGGAAGTAATACCACGTGATTTCTGAGACTAACTCATAAAAGGCATTGCTGCTGTTTTTTTTTTTTTTTTCTCAATCTCTTTCATCCCTTGCTGTGGGGAAAACCAGTTGCCACGTTGTAAAGATGCTCAAGCCAACTAAGTCTGCTTGTGCTACCACAACAGAATATAAGACTGCGTGGCTTAAATAGAATTTTATTTTCTCATAGTTCTGGAGACTGCAGGTCCCAGATCAAGGTACCAGGAAGGGTTAGTTTCTAGTGAGAAACCTGGCTTGCAGACGGCCACCTTCTTGCTGTATTTTCACATGAACTTTTCCTCTGTGCACAGAGAAAGATTGGGAAGTTGGGGAGGGGGAGAGAATGCTCTGGTGTTCCTTACTCATCTTATAAGGACACCAGACCTTTTGGATTGGGAACCTACCTTTATGACTTCATTTAACCTTAATTACCTCCTTTTTTTTTTAAGGATTTTATTTTTTTAAGATTTTATTTATTTATTTGACAGAGAGTGAGAGAGCACAAGTGGGGGAGAAGCAGAGGGAGAGGGAGAAGCAGGCTCCCCACTGAGCAGGAAGCCCAATGCAGGGCTCGATTCCAGAACCCTGGGATCATGACCCCAGCTGAAGGCAGTCGTTTAACCAACTGAGCCACCCAGGCGCCCTCCCTTTATTACCTCCTTAAGCCTCCTATTTCCAAATATAGTCACATTTTAGGTTAGGGTCTCAACATATGAATTTCAGGGAGACACAATTCATTCCATAAAACAGCCCTATTGAAAAGTCCAAATGGTGAGAAACTGAGGCCTCCTGCCAACAGTCATGTGAGTGAGCCATGTTGGAAGCAGATCCTGCAACCCCAGCTGATGTCTTAATGATGTACTCTCATTAGATATTTCAAGCCAGAGCCACCTGGCTAGGCAACTCACAAACTTCTGACCCCCAGAAACTTTGAGATAATAAATATTTGTTGTATTAAGCTGCTAGATTTTGGGCTATTTACACTGTAATAGATAACTAATATGCCTATCCATTCAGGGGCTTTTGTCTTAGTTTTTTTTTTTTTTAACTTCTAGAAATCTTAATTAAAAAAATAATCAGAGATGTAAAACAATATTCCTCTTCCCCTATTCACCACAGCAGTATTCATAATAGCAAAATTTAGAAATTTTAGTATTCAGCAAAGAAATTAGCAGTCCATTCAACTTTTTACTGCAATGATTATAGTTTCTATTTCTAGAAGTTCCTTTCCATTCCTTTATCTGTTCATTCTTTTTTTTTTTTTTTTTTTGGTATTTTAATAAAAGTATTTCACTTGTATTTTTGTTCATTCATTCACTTAAAATTTTAATTCCAGTATAGTTAATATATAGTGTTATATTAATTTCAGGTATACAATATAGTGATTCAACAATTCTATATATTACTTACACTGCTCATCATGATAAGTATACTCTTTTTTTGAAAAAGATTTTATTTATTTATTTGACAGAGAGAGAGAGAGCACAAGTAGGGAGAGCAGGAGAGGGAGAAGGAGGCTGAGCAAGGAGCCCGATGTGGGACTCAATCCCAGGACCCTAGGATCTGACCTGAGCTGAAGGCAGATGCTTAACTGACTGAGCCACCCAGGCGCCCCATGATAAGTATATTCTTAATTCCCATCACCTATTTCACTCATCTTCCCACTGACCTTCCCTTCACTTCCCACTGACCACCAATTTGTTCTCTATAGTTTAAAGTCTGTTTTAATTTGTCTTTTCTTCTTTGCTTCTAACTTCCACATATGAGTGAAATCATATATTTATCTTTCTCTGACTTATTTCACTTAGCACTATATTCTAGATCCATCCATGTTGTTGGCATGATTTCATTTTTTATGGCTGAGTAATATTCCTGTGTGTGTGTGCATGCGTGCATGCTCGCGCACGTGCATGTATCACATCTTCTTTATCCATTCATCTATTGATGGATACTTAGGCTGTTTGTTCATTCTTAATAGTTTCCTATATAAACTCATCTTTGTAATCTCATTTTCTATTTCTTTGAACACTTCATGACAGGGATTTTGTATTGGGCAATTGCAAGTTATGCAATCCTTAGGAATCTAGATCTGTTGTTTCTTCCCTTTGTTTAACATTCATAGTAGTCTTCTTGTGTGATTATTTTGAGGTCATATTTCTTTTAAAATGTGAGATCATACTTCTTTTAAAATGTGGGTGTTTTCTGTCTAAACTGCAAATTTCCTTCAAAAAGAGTTTGCCCTGTTGTCAACCAGGAGTACTGTTTCTCAGTCACTAAATCTCTTATGTCTCCCTAGAGGACTTTTGATTATAGAGAAAGTTTCACCCTTAACTTCCATTGTTCCAAAGGTCAATGTGTGGCTTTGGTCTTCAGGCCTCAGGGAACCCTTTCTTGCTGCCTGCATGTCTCCAAGTTCTCTCCACCGCTTCAGCTTTTTGCTGTTCCAGCCCTGAATCCTGCTTCTGTTGATCTGACCCTGGTGACGCCTTAGCCTGGATCCTGGATATTCCCACCCACAACATAGTCTCTTTACCTTCCACTCAGGACTCAACCTTCATTTGTCTGTTCGGAGTGGAGAAGCTCCCAGAGACCTCTATGAGATCAGCAAGACTACATACAAGTTTTGTGGGTTGTTTTTTTTTTTAATTCAATTAGCCAACATATTGTATATCATTAGTTTCAGATGTAAAGTTCAGTTAAACATCAGTTGCATAAAACACCCAGTGCTCATTACATCACGTGCCCTCCTTAATGCCCATCACCCTGTTATCCCATCCCCCCAACCACCTCCCCTCCCACAACCCTCCATTTACATACAAGTATTTTTGCAGACTGTATTTTTGGTGAGTTTTTTTTTTTGTGGATAGTGAGGGTTCCTTAAAGCTCACAGTTACTTATAACTCAAAGGCAGAACTTCCTTTTCCCTTTTGTGGCTTATCCATCCATTTATGTTCAACTGTATCTACATGTTTTAGACATAGCTCATAAATAGCATATAGTTAGGGTTTTTTGTTTTTAATCCAATCTAAAATAACTAGAGCAAAGAGTCCATTTACATTCTAGGTAAATACAAATCTATTAGGTTTAGATCTACCATTTTATTTTGTGCTTCTCTGTTGGTCCTTTCTGTTTTATGTTTATAATACATCAACTCCATTTACCCCTTTTCCAACTTATATGTTGGTGTCTTAATTCAGGCTGCTGCACCAAATTACTGTTCACTGGGTGGCTAATAAACAACAGAAATTTATTTCTCACAGTTCTAAAGGCTGTAAATCTGAGATCAGGATGCTAGCACAGTTGGGTCCTGCTGAAAGCCCTCTTCTGGGTTGTAGATGTCTGCCTTCTCTTTGCAGCATTTCATGGCTGAAAGACCACAAGCTAGCTCTCTGGCCTCTTCTTTTTTTTTTTTTTTTTTAAAGATTTTTTAAATTTATTCATTTGAGACACAGAGATACAGAGAGAGAGAGAGAGCATGAGCAGGGAGAGAGGCAGAGGGAGAGGGAGAAGCAGGCTCCCCGCTGAGCAGGGAGCCCGAAGCAGGACTCGATCCAGGGACTCCAGGATCATGACCTGAGCCGAAGGCAGACGCTTAACCATCTGAGCCACCCAGGTGCCCTCTCTGGCCTCTTCTTATGCGGGCAGTAATCCCATTCATGAGGGCCCCACCCTCATGACCTGTTTACCTCCCAAAGACTCCACCTCCAAATGCCATCACGTTGGGGATCATATTTCAACATGAATTTTGGGGGAGGGGCCATAATTACTCTTATGTAACTCATTTTATTTCCATATTTTTTCTTAACAATACATTATCATTATTAATATTGCTATTGTACTTAGCGAACATTTCCTCAGGTTTACTCACATTATTTCCACTTTTTTCTTCATTCCTTGTTGAATCTCAGACCATCCATCTGGAAATACTCTTTCAGCCTGAAGTACAACCTTGAGAATTCCCCTTAGTCAGGACTTGCTCGGGCATTATTCTCTCAAATACCTAAAGCATGTTTTTATTTTGTTCTCTTCATAAAAATAATTTTTCTTTGCCCAGCCATAAAAAAGAATGAGATCTTGCCATTTTGCAACAACACGGATGGACCTAGAGGCTATAATACTAAGTGAAATAAGTCAATCAGAGAGACAAATACCCTATTATTTCATTCATATGTGGAATTTAAGAAACAAAACAAATGAACAAAGAAAAAAGAGACAAAGAAAAAAACCCAGACTCTTAAATACAGATAACAAACTGGTGGTTGCCAGAGGGGTGGGGGGTGAGGGTTTGGGTGAAATAGTTAAAGGGGATTGAGAGTACACTTATCTTGATGAGCACTGAAAAAATGTATAGAACTGTGGAATTATATTGTACACCAGAAGCTAATATTAACACTGTATACTTATTATACTTCAATAAAAAATGATAGAATAGAATCCAACAAACCTGGAAGCCTAAAAAATAATTTTTCTGAGTATAGTTTTTTTTTCTTTCAACACATTGTTTGCTACTTTTTAGATCGACTGTTGAGAAATCAGTTGTCAATCTCTTATACTTTTGAAGATAATGTCTTTTCTTTGCCTGCCTGCATTTGAGATTTTCTTTGTAGTTCTCTGCTGTTTTGCATGATGTATTTAGTTGCGTATGTAGGGCCCAAGGGCAGGCTGCCTCAAGATGGGCCACTTTGGCACACTGGTTATTTTAAAGTTACTTAAGAGACAGCCTTATGCAAGAAGAACACTCGGACCCTCTTCTGGCCTCCTGAAAGCAGGAAATAAATCTTCCATGTGAAAAGTACCCTCCCTCCACCAGGAGGTAAAGAGACATCCTTACCACCAGAGATAGAAAATTTAGAGCCCAGAAGCCTGTATTAATAAACCCTTGCTCCTGTTTACTAATTTACTACCACAGCTCAAACTCTGTTTAGAATTTCTTACTAACTGAAGCTCCCAAAGTTTTGTCAATTCCTCACAGATTTATTGTGTGTCTATCTAAAAAGTGTAAGAACTGTCGGCTTTCATCATTTCTTTAAATCTCAATATCATCATTGGGTTTCCATGTGCACATAATAAAACTTTAGTTTTTTTTCTCTTGTTACTATATCTCATGTAAATTTAATTTAGTCCAGCTGGAAGACCTTGAGGGTAGAGAAGAATTTTTCCTTCCCTTCACGTATTTCTTTCATTTATCCTGTGTGGATTCACTGGGCTTTTAGAAATTGTAGAATGGTATCTTTTAAAAATTCTGGAAAATTCACCTCTACAACTGAAATCAAACTTGGAATGCTAGATTTTTCCTAATTTATTAATTTTTGTATCTTTCCATATTTCTATACTGACCTGATAAACCTATCCACCGATATTTTTTTTATTGCACATTTTCATTTCAAGAAGTTTCATTTAGCTCTTTACCAAAAATTTTTACTGTGGTAAATGTAAATAATATAAAATTTACTACCTTAACCATTTTTTAAGGGTACAGTTCAGTGGCATTAAGTACCTTCACACTGGTACAACCATCACCATTATTCATCTCCAGAATGTTTCATCATCCCAAACTGAAATTCTGTACCTATTAAACAATAACTCCCCACTCTTGAGCTGTACCCTTAGCCTTGGTAACCACTATTTTACTTTCTGTCTCTATGAATTTGACTGTTCTAGCTACCTCATATGAGTGGAATTGTACAATATCTATCCTCTTGTGACTGCTGTATTTCACTTGGCATGTTTTCAAAGATCACCCATGTGGAAACAAGTATCAGAATTCCCTTCCCTTGTAAGGCTGAATAATACTCCATTTTAAGTATACACCACAGTTTATCCCTTCATTCACTGATGGGACATTTGGGTTGTTTCCACCTTTTGGCTAATGTGAATAATGCTGCTATAAATATCGATGTACAAATATGTTTGCATCCCTGCTTTCAAATCTTCTGACTATATACCTAGGAGTGGAATTGCTGGATCATATGATAATTCTATGCATAACTTTTTGAGGAACTACCATAATGTTTTCCACAGCAGTTGCACTATTTTACATTTCCACCAGCAATGCACAAGGGTTTCAATTTCTCCACATCCTCATCAACCAACATTTGTCATTTCTGTTTTGGTAATTGTTATCCTATGAGTGTGGTCTGTCATTGTGATTTTGATTTATTTTATTTTTTTTCAAAGATTTATTTATTTATTTTAGAGAGAGAGAGAGAGCACAAGCAGGAGGGGCAGAGGGAGAGGGAGAGAAAATCCCAGGCAGACTCTGTCCTGAGCATGAAGCTTGATATGGGGCTTAATCTCATGACTCTGAGATCATGACCAGAGCTGAAACCAAGATTCGGATGCTTAACTTACTATGCCACCCAGGTGCCCCTATTTATTTTTATTTTTAAATTTTTTTATGTATTTTTTTTTTACATAAGCTCTACACCCAATGTGGGGCTTGAACTCACAACCCCAAGATCAAGAGTCACAGGTTCTACCGACTGAGCTAGCTAGGTGCCCTTGTGATTTTGATTTATAGTTCTCTAACAATTAATGATATTGAGCAGCTTCTTATGTGCTTATTGGCCATTTGTGTATCTTCTTTGAAGAGATATATATTCAAATTCTTTGCCCATTTTTAAAAATCTTTTATTTAATTTTTTTTATGAAGACAATTGTTTAAGAGCAGTTTTAGGTTTACAACAAAATTGAGAGGAAGGTACAGAGATTTCCCATATATTTCCCTTGTCCCCCACATATGCATAAACTCTCCCATTATCAACATCCTCCACCAGAGTCTTACCTTTATTTTTTTCAAAGATTTTATTTATTTGACAGAGAGAGACACAGCGAGAGAGGGAACACAAGTAGGGGGAGTGGGAGAGGGAGAAGCAGGCCTCCTGCCAAGCAGGGAGCCCAATGCAGGGCTCAATCCCAGGACCCTGGGATCATGACCTGAGCTGAAGGCAGACGCCCAATGACTGAGACACCCAGGCGCCCCTGTTACCTTTGTTTAAAGCAAATTCTTCATTTAAAGCCAAAATAAGGGGCACCTGGCTGGTTCAGTTGGTTGGGCATCTGCCTTTGGCTTGGGTCGTGATCCCAGGGTCCTAGGATCAAGCCCCAAGTCAGGCTCCCTGCTTAGCAGGAAGTCTGCTTGTCCCTCTCCCTCTGTTGCTCCCCCTGCTTATGCTCTCTCTCTTGCTCTCATTCTCTCAAATAAATAAAATCTTTAATAAATAAGTAAATAAATAAAATGTTGTTTCAACATTTTTTAAAAAGCCAAAATAAAACAGCAACTATTTTTTTTATTAAGACTTTATTTTTTAAGCAGTTTTAGGTTCACAGCAAAACTGAATGGAAGATACAGTGATTTCCAATATACCTTCTGCCCCACACATGCACAGCCTCCACCATTACCAACATCCTCCACTGAAATGACACGTTTGTTACATCAGCACATCAGAATCACCTGAAATCTATAGTGTATATTATGGTTCCCTTTGGATGTATATTCTATGAGTTTGGGAAAATGCATGATGACATGTATTCATCATTATGGTATCATACAGTGTATTTTCCCTGCACTAAAAATCCTCTGTGCTCTGCCTACTCATCCTTTCCCCACTTTCAACCAGTGACCTTTTGAAAGTCTCCATAGTTTTCCAAAATGGTGTATAGTTGGGTTCATACAGTTTGTGGCCTTCTCAGATAGGCTTCTTTCACTTAGTAATATGCATTTAAGGTTCCTCTATGTCTTTTCATGGCTTGATAACTCATTTCCTTTTAAGCACTAAATAATGTTCTATTTTCTGGATATACCACATTTGTTTATCCATTCACCTACTGAAGGACATCTTGGTTTGCTTCCAAGTTTTGGCAATGATGAATAAAGCTGTTATTAACACCCAAGTGCAGGTTTTTGTGTGGACATAACTTTTCAGCTCTTTTGGGTAAACACCAAGGAATGTGATTGCTGGATTGAATGGTAAGAGTATGTATAATTTTATAAGAAACTGTCTTCCAAAGGCTATATCACTTTGCATTCCCACCAGCCATAAATGAGAGTCCCTGTTGCTCCACATCTTTGTCAGCATTTAGTGTTGTCAGTGCTCCAGATTTTGGCCATTCTAATAGGTGTGTAGTGGTCTCTTATTTTAATTTACATTTCCTTGATGACATAGATGTGGAGCATCCTTTCATATGATTATTTTTAATTGCCTTGTCCTTTTGATATTGAATTTTAAGAGTTCTTTATATATTCTGGATATTAATATTTTATCAAATACATAATTTACAAATATTTTCTCCATTCTGTGGTTTGTATTTTGCTCAATTGATGGAGCAATGTCCTCTGATGCATAAAAGTTTTAAATTTTTATGAAGTCCAATTTATCTATTTTTTCTTTGTTTGGCCTGTTTTTTTGGTGTCACATCCAAGAAATCATTGCCAATCCAATTTCACGGCGATTTCCCCCTATGTTTTCTTCTAAGTGTTCTGTAGTTTTAGTTCTTACATCTAGGTCTTTGATCCTTTTTCAGTTAACTCTTGTTTATAATGTGAGTTAGAAGCCCAACTTCATTCGTTTGCATGTGGATATCCAGTTTTCCCAGCACCATTTGTCAAAAGACTATCCTTTCACTTGAATGATCTTAGCATTGTTGCAAATCATTTGACCAGTGAGGGTTTCTGTCTGGGCTAATTTATTCCATTGGTCTATATGTTTGTCTTCTGTCAGTACCACATGGTTTCAATTACTGCTGCTTTGCAGTATATTTTGAAATCAGAAATTGGGTCCTCCAACTTTGTTCACCGTTTAAAAGACTGTTTCAGCTATTCCAGGTCTCCTAAGATTTCATATGAATTTTAAGATGGGTTTCAACAAAAAATGTCATTGGGATTTTGGTAGGGATTACAATGAACCTGTAGACTATTTGGGGAAGTACTGACACATTAACAATTTAAATCTTCCAATCTATGAAAATGGGTTGTTTTCTACTTATTTATGTCTTCTTTAATTTCTTTTAGCAGTGTTTTTTTTTTGTTTGTTTTTTAATTTTTATTTATTTATTTATTTAGCAGTGTTTTGTAGTTTTCATTGTACAAGTCTTTTGCCTTCTTCGTTACATTTATTCCTAAGTATTTTATTTTTTTAAAGATTTATTTATTTATTTATTTATTTATTTATTTATTTATTTGTCAGAGAGAGAGAGAGAGTACACAAACAGGGGGAGCAGCAGAGGGAGAGGGAGAAGCAGGCTCCAGCTAAGCAAGGAGCCCAATGTGGGAGTTGATCCCAGAATCTTGGGATCATGACCTAAACCAAAGGCAGACGCTTAACAGACTGAGCCACCCAGATGTCCCTATTCCTAAGTATTTTATTCTTTTTGATGCAAATATATAGGGAATTGCTTTCTTAATTTTTTTTTGATTATTCATTATCGTGTATAGATATGTCTTCACCGAATTTTTAAGCTCAGTACTCCCTGCAGGTAATTTCAATCTAGTCTTTTACTTTTTTAAACTAAGAAACATAATTGTTTTATAACCTGAACAAAAGTCTTCTGTTGGTTCATGTTCATGGTGACCTGTTTCTTTTGTGTGCTTGATTACTTTTGATTGATTTCTGAGAACTTACCTGAGGGAATTCTTTGAGGCCTAAGATGAAGATAGCTCCTACACAGGATTTTTTATTTCTTCCAGGCATTTATAGGCACTAAGTATATAACTAAAAAAACATATATATATATCAAATTCATAATTTGAGGCTTGCTAGACCACCCAGACAATATGCCTTAGGTTGTAATCTATGTGAGAGTTGCCTTGGGCCACAACTTCTTGGGGACAGGTATTATTCCTTTTCTTTTTCTCCCCTGTTCCACTAAGCATCAAGACAACCTTCCCTGAGTTCCCGTAGACATGAGTTTATCTCTTGTTCCTACTCCTATTAGTCTACCATCCTTTGGTGGACCATAACCCTCTGATTCCTTCTCACCCTGTGACTATACCCAGGATCAAAACACAGACTGCTAATGCCTTCAGTGTAAAAGTGGCTTTGGAACTGTGGAAATCCATTTACCTCATTTTCCAATTTCCCTTCAGTTTTGGTCTCATAGTTTCTTACTATCATGTCATCCCTTTGATGCTTTTAAAGAAATTATGTTTTACATGTTAGCCAGCATTTTTACTTGTATGCAGCAGGAGTAGCTCACTAGCATCAAAAATTCCAGCACTACCTTTTTTAAAAACTCCCTCTGCACTTGACATCCCCTACCATCTTCTGTTTTCTCCTTCATGGTTAAACTTCTTGAAACAATTGTCTACATAAGCTGTAACCACTTCCACCTCCCATTAACTCTTCGACCCACTCCAAAGTTTGCTCCCAATACTTTCAAAAGTGCTCTAGCTAATGTCACCTACAAGTTCCATGTTGTTCATGTCAATGGATATTCGTTGTATTTGATCTCTTAAGCAGAACTGGAGAGACTTTGCCATTCCTTTCTTGTTAAAATGGTCTTTCTTGATATTCTTGATGCCACATTCTTATGGTTTTATACCTTCTCGGCTTTTCCTTAACTGATCTAGGAGTTCATTGCAATGGAATTTAACAGTAAAGGCTCTATAGTCTATTTTTTCCTTCACTTTTAGAAATTATCTATGAAATTTTATCAGATAGAAATAAGTACCAGGGCACCTGGGTGGCTCAGTCGGTTAAAGCGTCTGCCTTTGGCTTAGGTCACGATCCCAGAATCCTGGGATGGAGCCTTGCATGGGGCTCTCTGCTCAGCGGGGAGCCTGCTTCTCCCTCTGCTGCTCCCCCTGCTTGTGCTCTCTCCCTCTCTCTCTCAAATAAACAAATAAAATCTTAAAAAAAAAAAATAGGTACCACAATCTATTTAAAACTATTATGGCTTTTATCATACTACAAATAGTTAACATCTGTCTCCCTTATATTCCCTCATAGTAAACTCTTTTAGGATAAGTCCATAACTAAACATAAACACTGAATAACTGGCTGTTGAATAAATCAATGAATAAATGAACAAAGGTTAACGTGCTGTTAACTTCACTCTCAATTATATGTTGGCCTATTTCTTGAAGAGCAGGTATAAATCCAGACAAATTTGCAACGTTTTCACAGACTGGATAAAATGTACTTGCTAGGAATCTATTATTAACACAAAAGGACTATCCATTAAAAATTATATGTAATTTAGGGCACCTGGTTGGCTCAGTTGGTTAAGTGACTGCCTTCGGCTCAGGTCATGATCCTGGAGTCCTGGGATCGAGTCCCGCATCGGGCTCCTCTGACCCTCCTCCCTCTCATTCTCTCTGTCTCAAATAAATAAATAAAATCTTAAAAAAAAAAATTATATGTAATTTATGTTCAAAATATTCTAGTAAATTATACAGTATATGCAAATAAAAAATAAATATGTAAAACAAGAAAAATCACAGTGGTTTTAATTTGGGGGAGCAGGTGAGAAGAAGCTGTTTCTGAAAGTCAGAAAGAGAATTTTACTCTGACAAAAGAAGAAACAAAGGCACAGGCTTTTCTGGTTAATAAGGAAGCTTTAGACAGAGGAGCCTCCTCCTAAGGAATAAATGGAAGTCTAACAGAGCTTTTGCAGTCAGGTAGGAGAACTCCAGGACAGTTGGTCTCTCTCAAGACAATGCATCTACTGGGTTTCCGTTCTGATCTTTTTTTTTTAAGGTAAGGGAGCAGAATATTTAAATTGAATTACACTTGGGCTAAAGTTGCTGGTCTATTTCTCAAGTCAGAAATAGTGCAGCAGTCCAGCTCCAAGGACACAGGTGTGAAACACAATCCTCAAAAACTCTGAATGCTTTCCCCCCAGTGACAAACCGAAGTCTTGAATGTTGAAAAATGGTGTTCTCCTGGAGTCAATCCGGACTCCCCTCAAACCTCGACAAAGACGCACGCAAAATTTAGCTCGTACCAGGACAAATGTTAGAAGCCACCCATTGTGGGCCGCCCCCCACCTTGGTGCTCACTGTAGGCCCAGACGGGGACTCCCCTGGGTGCCCACCTGCATGGTGTTCCCCTTCGCCCCTCGCGTGCCGGCGTCGTCCTGCCCCTGGTGAAGGACTCCTGACTCACACCGAAGTCTCCTTCAAGGTGGAAGCCAGCCAGGTCTAGCGGTTGCCACCGCCCAAGGGGAGGGGGAGGGGAGAGCAAGGGCCTCCTACGCATGCGCGCCAGCGGGTGCAGCTTTGTTGCCAGGCAACGTGGAGGCGCGGCCTGGCGGGTTGCTGTGGGTACAGATGCACCAGGTCCGGGCCATCTAGCCTAAGCGGTGCATCACCTGTTTGCAGTCTAGTACTGGTGCTCGTATTCTTCCCACCCTTCCTTCCACTACCACCGAATCAAGTTGTTTCAGAGTTGTTTCAGAGCCTCTGGCACCCTTCAACCCCGGAGTCCTATCTTCATGGAGAAATAACAAAATCCTGGGGAGAGAACCCTCCAGAGGAGGGCTTCCTAACCTGGAGCCCATAGCCAATATTTGGATGGATTTTAAGGGATCCCTAGCCCACAGCCCCCAATTGTACATAATTTTGTTGTATGTGTACATTTGTTGGTTGGGGGAGGGCGTAGGAATTGGGGGTTTAGGACCAGAACTTTCATCAGATGCTCAATGGCTTTCCACCCCCATATTAAAAACCCACTCACTGCCTTAGAAGACAGGAACTCTGGCTTTAGGTAGGAAACCTAGACAGTCGGGTTCCTTGGCGGTTAGGTTAAGTAAAGGATGTTTGCTGGGAGCTGCCAGGAATGGGAGGAAAACATTTGATGTTATCACCAAATAAGGTTATATACATGGTCACAGAGGTCTACTGATAGGATTTGGAAAAGAAGAAAAAAATGTTTTTAGTGACACAATTTTAAACTTGGGTTCAGTATTGGACCACTTCATGTGTAGTGCCCAGTTAATATTTAATACAAATCCTGTACTCCTGGGAGCCTATATATTTTGTTGTGTTTGTATATAAAATATTAATTTGTTAAATATAAAATATTTTAAAGCATCCCACAATTTTTGTAACCATGTTTTGGTAATTTTTCTGCCTTTTTTTTTTTTTTTAAATATCCTGGGAGCCCTGAAAAATGTAAATGACTTAAGTCTCTGTATTTCTAAGAGGCCCTGGGAACTGCTTAAATTAATATTTGATTCCCTTTTATTTTGACAATCCAAAATCCACGCTAGTTGAATTACCACTGTGTGTAGCACTAACTAATGTTGCCCTATATATTTGTGGCTTTAGAGCAGGAGGCCCTCGAGCCTCTCAAGTCCCCATCTTTCAAAGCAATTCATTTTTAAAATTTTTTGTCTTCTTCCTTACATTCTTTGCATGGGTTGACAAGAAGTGAAATTCAGGGACTTTGTTAGTAAAAGGCATAATTTAAGCTGTAATTATTTTTTTATTTTTTAAAGATTTTATTTATTTATTTGACAGAGAGAGACAGCGAGAGAGGGAACACAAGCAGGGAGAGTGGGAGAGGGAGAAGCAGGCTTCCCGTGGAGCAGGGAGCCTGATGCGGGGCTCGATCCCAGGACCCCGGGATCATGACCTGAGCCGAAGGCAGACACTTAACGACTGAGCCACCCAGGCGCCCCTTAAGCTGTAATTATTGGCCGGCATTAGAAGATAAAGCTTTGTGAGGGTCTCTACCCTGAAGAAGTTAAGACAATCCTACCCACTCCAGAGCCAACCTCCCCTAATCAGCCAGCCTGCTTGGTGGTGGAGGAGGTTATCCAAGAGGGGAGTCAGAAGGGAAAAATCCAGGGATAATCTCAGCATCCATCTGAGGCTAATTCTGTGTCCAATAAACACTGATTTTGATGTCAAAAGTTTTCCAAGTGTGTTCATGATCCTCTACTAGTGAGATTTTCTTTCTGGCAATGGACAAGACTGGTTGCCTTTCAGATATTGCAGGGTAAAGTGACTTTTTTTTAAAGATACATTGAACACTATTAGGTGGTAGAAAAAGCTAAACCCTGATATTTTTGTAGCAATCAGACATCTCTCGGTAGATAAATCAGAACTTGCTTACTGGACTATTTTGATGGATAATGGCCAAATTCTCCAACTAGTGTAGTTTTAGTTGGTAGTCACATTCTAAGATAGTTAGCTACTGGACTCTATGGGATTTATAAGAGCTGGTGATTTTGTCACTGATGAAATCCAAATAGGATGAACTAAAACAGCTCATTAAAACTCAACTCTCTTCTGAGTGCCTTTAATAAAAATAAAAAAAGAGCATGTGTGTCAGTACAGTTGACCCTGAACCACACAGGGGTTAGGAGGACCCCCTGCACAGTCAAAATCTCCCAGACTTAACTGCTAATAGCCTACTGTTGACCAGAAACCTTACGAATAACATAGTCAATGAGCACATATTTTGTATATATATTATATGCTGTATTCTTACAATAAAGTAAGCTAGAGAAAAGAAAATGTTATTAACAAAATAGTAAGAGGAAATAGGGGCACCTGGGTGGCTCCATCAGTTGAGTGTTCCTTTGACTCTTGATTTCGGCTTAGGTCATGATCTCAGGGTTGTGGGATTGAGCCCCAAGTTGGGCTCCCCGCTCAGCAGGGAGTCTGCTTGAGATACTCTCTCTCCCTCCCCCTTCCCCCCCCCACTTGTGTGCACACTCTCTCTCTCTCTCTCAAAATAAATAATTTTTAAAAATAAGAGGAAGTACACTTACTGTACTGTACTGTATTTTTTGAAAAAAGTCCATGTATAGGTGGATCTTGCAGTTCAAACCTGTGTTGTTCAAGGGTCAACTGTACTGTCAAAAACTGCATGGATCTAAGGAACATCATTATTTAGAGCTTTATTACATAAGAAAAAAATATTTTAAGATGCTTTTAAAATTGTCAACAAATTGGGGCGCCTGGGTGGCTCAGTCATTAAGCATCTGCCTTCGGCTCAGGTCATGATCCCGGGGTCCTGGGATCGAGCCCCACATCAGGCTCCCTGCTTGGCGGGAAGCCTGCTTCTCCCTCTCCCACTCCCCCTGCTTGTGTTCCCTCTCTCGCTGTGTCTCTCTCTCTGTCAAATAAATAAAACCTTTAAAAAAAAATTGTCAACAAATTAAACATAATCTCAACCAACTTTTATTGAGAATGTTTACAACACAGGGATTCTCAAACATGATAAGTTTAACAAGGATTGTTTCTGAGAAGAAAAAAAAATGTTAACATTTTGCATTCCCTGGTGCCGCTTCTGTGGAAAATAGTTGGTTATCCTGTATAAAAAGAAAAATTAAATTTAGAGTCAAGTATAAGTGAATATGTGAAGGTGTGTATGTAATGTTAGTATACAGATGTTTCTTTTTTTTTATTCTTATGTTAATCCCCATACATTCCATCATTAGTTTTAGATGAAGTGTTCCATGATTCATTGTTTGTGCATAACACCCAGTGCTCCATGCAGAATGTGCCCTCCTCAATACCCACCACCAGGCTAACCCATCCTCCCACCCCCCTCCCCTCTAGAACCCTGTTTGTTTTTCAGAGTCCATCGTCTCTCATGGTTCGTCTACCCCTCCGATTTCCCCCGCTTCATTCTTCCCCTCCCGCTACCTTCTTTTCTTTTTTTTTCTTAACATATATTGCATTATTTGTTTGAGAGGTACAGATCTGAGATTCAACAGTCTTGCACAATTCACAGCGCTTACCAGAGCACATACCCTCCCCAGTGTCTATCACCCAGTCACCCCATCCCTCCCACCCCACCCCCCACTCCAGCAACCCTCAGTTTGTTTCCTACAGTTAAGAATTCCTCATATCAGTGAGATCATATGATACATGTCTTTCTCTGTTTGACTTATTTCACTCAACATAATACCCTCCAGTTCCATCCACGTCATTGCAAATGGCAAGATCTCATTCCTTTTGATGGCTGCATAATATTCCATTTATACAGACGTTTCTATAAAAATTTCTTCATGTATGATAAAATTGACATGAGAGAGATTTCTCAGCTATTCTTCAGTCTGTATATTTTTAGCTATTAATCTCTCTCTGATAGAACACTTATTCTATGTCTGTGTTTTCCAAAATTTTACAGTATTTAACTATAGAAAGTGGTTTCCTAAAGTTCATTGATGCCAATAAGATTTATGAATAAAGGGCGCCTGTGTGGCTCAGTTGTTTAAGCGACTGCCTTTGGCTCAGGTTGTGATCCTGGAGTCCCGGAATCGAGCCCCGCATCAGGCTCCCTGCCCGGCGGGGGGTCTGCTTCTCCCTCTGACTCTCCCCCCTCTCATGCTCTCTATCATTATCTCTCTCTCAAAAAAAAAAACCAGATATATGAATAAAGTATTTCAAAAGTTGCAGTTACTCCTCACGTATTTATTTCCTTTTGTGCAATTAAATCATCCTATTTTATGTCTAACCATTTTCTAAGTAAGTATAAATCCTCAGGGCAGAGCAAGACCTCAGATAATCAGATGAGAAAAACAAAGAAAAAATGATTATTGAACTGTTCTGCTACTGACAAAATAAAATGAAATCTTAAGTGAGCTAGTCCGTGTAAGCCCTAATCTTGAAAAAAATCCAAATAAAGCTCTTTTCCTCAAAGAGAAGTTTTTACTCAATTAACCAAATCGCGGATTAAATTCCATTTCACGTTTGTGAGCACTCTACCACTTGGTTTGGTGTTATGAGCACAGACATTTTTTCCATTTAGTATTAAACTATTTTTTGGTTTCACATTTTATAAATGTCTCCACTTTGTAATATTATAAAAGATAGCTTCTTTTCCATTATCCTTTTGTTCTTAGTACCTTAAAAAAAGGGAAAAAATTTTTAAATAAATAAATAAAGGAAAAAATTAAGAATATATTTGCTCCTATTTCTGATGTGAACAGGCCTTTGCTGAAACAGGAATTAATGCCAAATATAGTCTGAAAATTTAAGTTCCTAATTATGTCCCATGAACACATTAAATTTTTTCTTCACGTTTTCAATATATTTGTCTCTTTTATTTCTGTCTTATCTAACTGAGTTGGCTAATGTAGAAGAACTGCATTAAATAAAAGGTGACAGATTATTTTTGTTTTGTTCCTGACAACAGAAATTCTCCAAAGTGTTTTACTATCAAGACTGCTACTGACTTTGAGACCATTATATAAATCATGTTAATAAAGATTCATCTCTTTCTATAAGATGTTCTTTTAAAACAGCAGACATTGATGTGGAATTTTGAGATGATTAAATAATTTTTCTTCTAATAGTGAAAATATTTTAATAGATCTCCTAATGTTTAACCATCCTGAGTTGTTAGAACAAACTTCATTTCTATGGAGTTACATGATTTTAAAAATATACTGCTGAATACAATTTACTAATATTTCTTTAACATTTTTGCATTGATATTTATAAATAGGATTACTTACAGTTTCCTTTTTTATACTACTTTTATAAGGTTTTGGTATTAGTATTGCTGGCTGCATAAAAAATATTTTGAGATTTTCTTCTGTGTCTGAGCTATAAAAATTCAAAATCTATTGGTCTACTACTTTTAAGGGGGGAGTTCCTAGATAATGTTTTCAATTTTTTTCCATGGTCATTAGTCTGTTCAGAGGGTTTTTTTTTTTTTTCTTTCTTCTGACATCAATTTTGGAAGTACCTACTTTACTAGACAATCTTCCATTTTATTCAGGTTTTCAAACTGACAGGCACAGAGATTTGCAAAGTACTGTTTTATGATTTCCATTTCTTCTATATCTGTTTTAATTTCCTTACTTTCATTTATATGTTTGTATATTTATGGTTTCTCTTTTTTCTTGATCAAGGTAGGCTAATTAGGTTAGTTTATTTTATTTTATTTTTTGCAAATAATTGGATTTTGCTTTACCAGTTCTTCTATTTTACTATTTTATAATGTATTAATTCCATTTTTCATTTTATAATTTTCTTCCTTTTGCTGTCCTGAGGTTCACCTTGTTCTTTTTTAACTTTTTGAACTACATCCCCTTAATTCACTCATCTTTCTTGCTTGATAGCATTTAAAGCCTTGAATTTTCTACTGAATATGGCTTTGGCAGAGTCCCATAAGTTTTAACATGCAATGTTTTTATTATCTCTTTATTTTCTGGATATTGTATAATTTTTGGTATTACCTTCATTAGTTAGAAATAGTGCATTTTTATTTTTGTTTCTATGAGAAAATACTAAGAATTTTAACATTCTTAAGCTACCTATGTATTTAAAGGTTGAGATAGTGATATGAAAAAAATATTTGCAAAAATATGTTAAGCATAGAATCTGCATTTAAGATTACATGAAGTTAATAGATTCTTTTATTTGTGTGGTATAAATTTATCAATCTGCATTTGGATTTAATTTCAAAATTCACAGGCTAATAAGATATTAGGATTAACATATTTATTAAATATGTAGGGCCACCCATATATCTGCTATATCTCCAGACTTGATGTGGAAACTCTGTGAGTCCTAAAGTAGAAGTCATGTTCTTATGTCTTTCCACATTTTCTTAGTTCTCTAGAAGTGGTAAATCACAACTTTTATAAAGAATCTTTGAATACAGGTCACTTGGAAGGCAGAAATGCATTCAATCTGTAAGTTCTGGCCCATTATTGTGGACACTGATTACCACAGTAAGAACACAATCCCTGACATATTACTTGCACGATAAATGATGATAAGGTCAATGTCTACAAAACCAGTGAGGACTATTGTGGCATAGTCCGAGGAACATGGACAAAGCAAATCTGGCCCTAAAATACTGACATTTTCCATCATATAAAGCCCCCATTGCCCCTATAACAGTAGTATGTATATAGAATATTAATGTACACATGCAATCAAGTAATAGAAATATACTGAGCATAGTTTAATTTGTGAATATCTGAAAATGACAGAAATTTCCAAACTGGGTTGAATTGGGAAGTGCATACCATTTTAAATGTAACCTTCTGAACTTCTTCCATTGCGTGGCTAGAAAAATAATAAATAAGAAATAAATCAGTGTAACTAAGGAGTGAAGTTAACTTTCATACAAAGCAACCTAATGATTTTGATGGGTGTTATTATTTCTTCTTTTATCTAGTTTTGTTCTTCCTTCCATCCATTCTCCAATTTGTTGTTAGAATTCGTTTCCAAAATGCAAATCTTACCATATGGCTCTTCTTAGCCTAACAATAAAGTTGAAATTCCTTAGTTAACTATTTCACTGGCTAATTCCTGTTGATTCTTCAAATTCGGCCCTTAAAGCCTTCTCTGTACTCCTCCACTCTCTGGCCTGGGTTAAATACCTTTCTTTTAGAAACCTCAGCCCCTGGAATGAAGGTGCATTTAACATAGTATTTTGTATTTGTTTATTTATCAATTTTCTCTATTAGACTGTAAACTCTTAGAGCATAAGAATGGAATCCTATCTATTTGTATGCTTCTAGTCTTTGCAACATTGCCTAGCACCCAGTAGAAATTCAAAAAACTTGCTAAATGAATGAATAAAAAATCTCTGGTAATATAGTAAGGATACAAACATTTTAGAAAGTAAAGCTCCTTAGAAAGAAACTCATATTTTGTACACAATTTGGACAAACAAAATACTAAATGCAATTACAAAGTTTTGTCTACTTACAGCCTCTAGTATAGTTGATTCTTTTACTTTTAAAAACTTATGAAAATAGTCATAACTCTTCCAGTCTCCTGAATCAAATATTTAGTAAATGATTCTTTGGAACTTAAGGAGTAATGCATCTTTAAGACACTCATTTCCTACACATGAAATTTTATAGAACTAAACTGTTTAATAGGTGAATGTCACTTGGGGTATTTACAAACATGAGTGGATTAAAGAAAAGATCAGAGATACCATAATATTAAAACAATACAGTGGGGGAAGAAGTGAATCTCAGACTAGAACACCTGATTTCAAATATCTATAAACAAACTTAAAAACTTAATGTAAATAAATGCACAGTGTATTTTTTCAATTTTAATGTTGAGTGATTTTTTTTTAAATACGGTATTTGCATACCCTGAACAAAAACTGTCTTCGAATTTGGATAGGACCTTGGAATTCTTCCTGGAAGAGAAAATGAGGGCATTACACATCAACTAACAGTAAAAATAAGTGCAAATTGTTATTGAATTCTTAGGGAAACTCCAAGTTACTTTCATCTACCATAGTTTAAAAGGAGGGAATCAAGGACTTGAGTATATAATTCCTATCAATAAGGAATCTTTGAATGTATACCTGAGGAATTTTCACCTAGCAATATCACCAGAATGTTGTATTTTAAAATAATTTCCTAGGGGCAGCTGGCTGACTCAGCCAGTAGAGCATGCAACTCTTGATCTCAGGGTCATGAGTTCGAGCCCCATGTTGGGGGTAGAGTTAACTTAAAAAAATTTTTTTAAATAAAATAATAAAATAATTTCCTTATCAACATAACAGCTTCTAGGAAGTTTGTCAGTTGTATGTCTATTCATCAATAAGTAGAATGAGAAATGACAGTTCATAGATAATTAGCTTATTTAAAATCTCCTCTCAGCATTTTGTTACAATGAAATAGTTTCCTTAAGATACATATTGTATGTGCTACCACATGAACAGGGAAAAATATAAAATAGAATCATGCCAGAGCTAAAACACATCTAAAGCACTTCCTATATTTCTATAGGAATTGAAATTGAAATTGAGGGACAACTTTGGTAAACTATATTCAGGGAGATTTGAGTAGATTTTCCCAATATTCTCCATATTCACAGAAATGATAATGAAAAATATACCAAATAAGAACAAACCAATTTCTCATAATGGGTATATTTTGAAGTGGTTCTTTTCTTAAAACATTTCATTTTAAACAATGGAAAGATTTAACGTTTTATGGTTTCCACAAAATAGGTTCTTATAGTTTCCTATTTTCAACAACTACTTCTTATAGAAGTATCAGGTTGGCGGGGCGCCTGGGTGGCTCAGTCGTTAAGCGTCTGCCTTTGGCTCGGGTCATGATCCCAGGGTCCTGGGATCCAGCCCCGCATCGGGCTCCCTGCTCAGTGGGAAGCCTGCTTCTGCCTCTCCCACTCCCCCTGCTTGTGTTTCCTCTCTCGCTGTGTCTCTCTCTGTCAAATAAATAAATAAATAAATACATCTTAAAAAAAAAATCAGGATGGCAATCATTATGAAATTTGTCATCAAAGCCTTTTGAAATTATTCCATAATGTAAGTATAATAAAATTTTTAAATTCTAAGAAATGGCTCTGACATCTATAAAATTCTGAAATTCCATATTAATTTGGGGTGCCTGGTTGGCTCAGTTGGAACAGCATGTGACTTGATCTCAGGGTCATGAGTTCGAGCCCCACATTAGGTGTAGAGATTACCTAAATAAATAAACTTAAAAAAAAAAAACTTCAAAATCCTTGCTTTACAAGTAATATATCTTAAATTCTCAATATTTTGTACCTAATTCTCATCCTGACTATACACTCCCCAGATTACATAATATTTTAAAATGTACACTTAGAAACTATATATTTATATGCTTATATAAGAAAAGTTATATATGTTATTTTAAACAGGAAAAAAAGGCAGAGAAAAATGTAACTGAAATAGTGTCCAATTTTAAAACTTTCAAGCCCAAACATACAGGTCTTTTTAGTCTTCTTATTGGAGAAAGAATTTGGGAAGTAGAAATAAAAAAGCTGTGGGGATGGAAGTGAGGATGTCTAACAAAGAATGTTTAAGAAAAGTGTCTGAATGCACTAAGATCTGAAAACTCATTGTCTTTAAGAACACAAAACATTTCACTATCAAAAATCTGTTTTAAAATTAGGTGACTTAGGCCCAGCAAAGCTAACACTCTACTGTAATTTTTTTCTATTTGTGTCTTACATTCTTTTCCTTCATTGGTTCCTATGAAACTTGGCTTGTTGCAAAATACTTTTAGGAGTTGTTTGTCCAACAGGATAGACTGCTAAGTCAGAGGTTATATATTCAGCTAGTTTTCTGGAAATATAGTCTCACTCAAAGTGGAACATTCAAAGACCCAAACAGGCCACAATACTGAGTGTTTAGCTCTAGTAAACAATGACACTGGAGTGATATAGTAAACTAATAATTTGTTGGTGTGTTTTAAGAAACTGGATCTTTAAATTGAAATCTTACACTTTTCATCAGTCAAGCAAAATCTTCGGAAAGTAAAAGTTAATTCCAAAAAGCATATATTACTTCTAGGATGTTTGTTGACAACGAATTTTATTCATTTTTTCATACTGAAAATCCTAAAATTTTAAGAGGCTATTACAATTCCTCTTACATTTCTTATTCAAGTTGGCAGCAGATTTTGTCTTCCTTGATGGAAGCTTAGTTTAAGAATGTGAAGAATTTAGTAAGGAAATAGTGACCATAAAAATAAATTTTGAGGAATTTATTTGCCTAAACTGTATGCATTTTTTAAAAGTACTTGAAGACCATTGGTAGTATTTTAAGAATAAAATTAACATGGTACTTAAATTAAGGGAAAATCTAACAATAAAATAAGAGAAGCCTGGCTGGCTCAGTCGGTGGAGTGTGCCACTCTTGATTTCGGGGTTGTAAGCCCCATTGTGTGTAGAGATCACTTAAAATCTTTTAAAGAAATAATAGAAGTATCCTAGATTAGACAATAAAAAGACAGCATAGTGAAAAAAGTATTTGCCTAGACTAGAAGTCAGAAAACTGCTGTAATCTCTAACCTCACTTACTAGCATGGTCTTGGGAAACACCTTTATTCTGAGTTGTTTCCCTTTTAGCAAACTGAGGATAACAATACTTGTTTGTTTGTTTGTTTGAAGATTTTATTTATTTATTTGACACAGAGAGAGAGAGTGAGCACAAGCAGGGGGAGCGGCAGGCAGAGGGAGAAGCAGGCTTCCCACTGAGCAGGGAGCCCAATGCGGGGCTCGATCCCGGGACCCTTGGATCATGACCTGAGCTGAACGCAGACGCTTAACCTGCTGAGCTACCCAGGTGCCCCTGGGGATAACAATACTTGTATAAGTACTAACAGAGCTGCCAAAAGAATAACTGAGGTAATGTAAGACTTAAAACTATAATGCATTACAACAATGTAAGGCATTACTTAAAAATAATACCTAGAAACTTTCATCAATGAAAGAGTTAAAAATTCTTTTTAAATGACAATAAAAACTCCACAATCTCTAGTTAAAAACCTTAAAACCCAGTTGTATTCCTCTTAAACAGATACTGGATTTGGGCCATATTTCTGTTTAATTGTGAAAAACCCAAAATGCCTGAGTTTAGTTTCTGATCTATTTACTTCACAAGCCTTACTCTTCCTAACATCTTCCTAACATAGAAAGCTTACCATCCTAGCCAACAGCCAACCTGTTCATCGAGGGGCGGTAAATTGTCCTTCATCTTTTCTCCTGTTCCTACCTAAGGACTAGGCACGTTGCTCTGGCTTTTCCTTAAGCCAAGAATAGGTTTCCTCACTGGGAGGGTCACGGCCCTTGGAAGGGAATGTAACCCCAGCTTCCCTCATTGCCCTCAGCTTGGATCTGAGGGGACGTAATATGGGGAGGGGGAACGAGATTCTCTTTTCTTCCTGAGTGAAAACACTTCTGCAAACAGATGCTCTTCTTTAGGGTGTTTATGTCAGGCTTATCCTGAAAAAGAGTGTCTTCTACATCACCACAACTGGGAATTAACGGCCCCACAAAGAGTGGCAAAGCAAGCATGCAGTTTGTGTTACATACGTCCAGTCTGAATCTCTTCATTCTTCTCTCATGCAGTTGAGGAAGAAGCTGCAGTAACGGATGCACGACAGACGACTGAGAGACACGAACACACACACACGTGATGAGCACAAAATCTTCTCAGCATTGGGCATAAAGACGGTTTCCTATTTGTTTGGTTTTGGTTTTGGTTTTACCCACTCTACTTGCTCCAGACAAAAAAGAACAAGAAAGATGTTATGTAATGTAGCCCTTTGAAAGCACTTCAAAGAACATGGAGAGTAAGCCAAGAGATTGAAAAAAATGTGGTAGCTCTATGCTAGGATCCTTGTCATTATGCTGAAGAAACACTTTCCTTAGGGCCTCAGCCCCATCATCAGCTGCCAGCAAGTAAATCAACCACCTGCATCTCTGAGAGGTAAAAGGCTGTCTGCTTCCAGACTTAGGCAAAATGGTTTGGACAGATGAAACCAACTCTGTGAGAATCAGTTTTCTGCTATGAAAATGTTTGTCTGGAAGATTATCCGGTACACACATCTGGGAATCTCCTTCACAAAATATACATTGTATTTAAAACTGAACATATGGAACAAGACAACAGGGGACACAAAAGTGACAAATGTGTCATTGATAGTGAAAAATGTGACTAAGATACATTTTCTCAAAATGTAAAGATGTCAAGCAGAAGAAAATGAAAGTACATTTGAGACGTGTGGATACCTGATAGGTTCATTTTAAAGGCACGGCTTGAATTGAACCTTCTCACAAATATTAAATTCAAATTTATCAAATGGATTACTTTAAGTCCTATATGATGGTTCTTTGTTAACCAATTCATCCTAACATTCAACTCCTCATACATAAGAATATTCAATATGACAAACATTTAAAACTGAGTTTATATTACAGTTACCTTTTCATAGGTACACGTATATTTAAAATACACTATGCTCCTCATTCCCTAAATTGGTCCATGGGAGTGAGTCACAAGCATAGAAGGAATATTATAGTTGAATAATTACTAAGCATTCCAGATTGAAACCCCAGAATAGCCTTTTAAAAATCCATGCATATAAAAAGAAAAACTACCACTAAAACCACACAATTTAGGAGTGAACTGAATTCATGTTACTGGTATCTGGCTAATCTTAGTAAATTCTCACATTAAAAGCCTAATTACAAATAAGGAGAGCTGAAGAATAGAAGTGGATATTTCTAGTTACATTTAATGACATTTTTGGCAATCATCTTTCTTTTAAGATAATTCTTAAAATGACTTTGGTTAAATCTGTTTTTTCCTTGTACTAATTGATATCTAAACCAATATGTTTTACTTAATCATTTGTGCTTTTTTTTTTGTATCTAGAATGTAAATTTCATAACAGGAGGGATTTCTTTTTTAATTTTCTATTTCATTTACTGCTGTATTTCTAGTACCTAGACTTGTGCTTGGCACATAATAGGTACCCAGTAAATAACTGTTGAATGAATGAATAAACTTAATGTACATGTAGTTATTAAGATATAAAATAAATTAAATGTATAATAAATATTGAATTCCATTTATTTATCCACATATAAACTTTTAAAGGAAAAAGCATGAATTCTGACCTAGCTCTATTAAACTGCAAAAACAGATTTAAAAAAAATACTAGTGGGGCGCCTGGGTGGCTCAGTTGGTTAAGCGACTGCCTTCGGCTCAGGTCATGATCCTGGAGTCCCGGGATCGAGTCCCGCATCGGGCTCCCTGCTCGGCAGGGAGTCTGCTTCTCCCTCTGACCCTCCCCCCTCTCATGTGCTTTCTCTCATTCTCTCTCTCTCAAATAAATAAATAAAATCTTTAAAAAAAAATACTAGTGATTACTAATAAGAAGTAATTCTACACCTTACCACAACATTTGAATTGCCCAATTTCCGTGTCTTCGAATAATGAAATAAGAACTGTTAAAAAAAAAGTAGTCAGATTTACTATAGATGGTTACTGGTTTCATTTATTATTTTTTAGTGTATGTATTTATGGAAATCACCTTACCCTTTTGGTATTATCTTTTTCATCTGTTTCCTGTTGAAAAAAGAGAGAAATAAATATCATACATATAACATATTATAAAATTATAATATATAATATATAAAATACTATATTATTATATTATTGTAGTATATTATAATCATATACTATATGTAGTATAAAGTTTATAACATTATAAAGTTTTTTTTTTTTTTTTTTAAAGATTTTATTTATTTATTTGAGACAGAGAGAATGAGATACAGAGAGCATGAGAGGGAGGAGGGTCAGAGGGAGAAGCAGACTCCCCGCCGAGCAGGGAGCCTGATGCGGGACTCGATCCCGGGACTCCAGGATCACGACCCGAGCCGAAGGCAGTCGCCCAACCAACTGAGCCACCCAGGCGCCCAACATTATAAAGTTTTTTAAACTGAAATTGGTTAAGCATATATTGCTCTAAAAATAAATGGGAAATTAATTACATATTATTTATAAGTAAACAATAAAATTAGAAACATCCTAATAGTTCAACAGTGGTGAAACAGGAAATTATGACATGATCACATAATAAAATCCTGAGAGAAAAAGACTATAAGGAATCACATCAAAATCCTTGTAGTTGTTACCACTAAATAATAAGATTGAGTTATTTTTGTCTTTCCCATAAATTTTTCAATATTCCTCTCTCCATCCAAAAATCTGTTTTATTAAGAATGAGTCATATCATTCCTTTTTGTTGTTCTTTTTTGTTCTCATTTGCTTTTAATACAAAAAGAAACTCATGGGTGAGCACCATTGTCATTCCTTTTATCTTAATAAGGAAAAAAAGTCAATTAAGTGTTTTGGAAATAACACCACTAAAAACACTACAAAAATACAGTTGTAAACACTTGTTTTAGTTTCAGAAACATTTATACTTTTAAAATATCAAGGTTTCTTTGGATTATTAAATGTGAAAACTGTGTAAGTCAGAATGCACCAATGATCATAGTTAGATTAGAATTATTAATGAAAAATGTAACTCTAAGCCTGTGGCTCTTTTCCTTAATAAAGTAGTTTGAAAATAAGTTCATCTATAGGACACAGAATACAATCTAAGGTACAGTGCATTATGCTATTTTTCAAGTTCTCACTTATCCTCATTCCAGGACAAAAAGTTCTCCTAGATGAATCGAATAATTTTACTAAGAAACCAAGGCATCACAGTAAGAATAAAATTTTCTTTTTTTTCTTTTCTTTCTTTTTTTCTATTTCCTTCTTTCTTTCTCTCTCTCTTTCTTTCTTTCGTCTTTCTTTTTTTAGGGAGAGAGAGTGCAGGGAGGGGGCAGGAGGGACAAGAGGGAGAGAGAGAATTTTAAGCAGGCTCCATGCCCAGCAAGGAGCCCCAGGAGCCCAATGTAGGGCTCAATCTCACAACCCTGAGATCATGACCTGAGCCGAAATCAAGAGTCCAACGTTTAACCGACTGAGCCACCCAGGAGCCCCAGTAAGAATATAATTTTCAAACTGAGGTTGACAATAAGTTTGCTTTTTTCATATTCTCTCTAACAAAGTACAATGTTTTAACCTCTAAACTGCGACACATCAGTTCTCCAATTGTAGTATAAATTAGGAAGACAAAAAGAGCCAAAATGATCCCAAATTTCTCTCACCAGAACTAGAATGTCTTATGAGGGGAGCATATGATTTTCCAATTAGATGATCCTAAACTCCATTATTACTGACGTGAAATTCTCAAACATCTGAGAAGCTGAAGTATTTGTTTCTTATCCAAAATCAACTTAGGCTCTTTTAGCTCTTCATGAAATGCTTCCTAAATTGGGTATATTTTCTTCCAGAAGGAATTCCAAGGTATCACTGAGCAATTTTTTCCCCTACAAATAAAATACTATTTCAACCTTACCTGGGGTTTTGGCAGAGTCCCCATAATTGTAATGCAAAGCTCCTCCAATGCATTGGATGCCTAATGAAAACGAGAAGATATATAGCCAAGCTTTTGCTTTCACAACATTTACGTAGAAGATAGAACTGTCGAATGTTAGGAGCGCAAGGATATTCCAAAAACCCAGAACAGAATCCTTCTTGTGTCCCATTAAAACTCTGTAGGAATCCCTTGGTTTCTCTCATGACAAAAACTTGGCTCCTAAAAGTAAAACCTTCCTTGCAACCAGCGGGGGAGAATGTTGTATGCGGGACATATGCGTGGATCAAGGCTTCCACTGTGGTCCAGATACATAGTTCTCAGTACTAGCTAAGTGTCCATGAAATTCTATGACTGAGAGAAACTAGAACAGGGCCAAAAGAGGGATTATTCTTCCCGGCTTGTAGCAGAGTCTGAATCCACATGCCAAAGCTGTGAGCCTCACTGAATATTACTCATTATTGGCTAATTTGAAAATCCTGCAATGGCTCGCAAACAATGGGAGTTGGAGGGGAAGAAGGTGCACACCGTGCACCTAATGTGAGTTACCACCCTTCCAGGCTGCTGACTGCACACCCCAGGATCAGGTTTTTCAAAGCATCTGAGCACAGAAGTAGGGCAGGGCTCCCTGTGGTTAGCAGCCAGCTGGGTGTGGTGAGAAGTAACACAAATGGACAAGCAGGGGCGAAACCTGCTTTGCACAGAATTCAGCACACTAGCACCATGAACAATTGATTACTGAATAAATGCATAGAAGTACCGAGGAGCTGGAACAGTGCTGGGGGGTGGGGAGCCATATAATTCGTAGTTAAAAACATGGGTTATGGAGCTGAGTAGCCAACTCTAAAGCAGTGCAAGTCCCAGTTCTGCTCTTCAGCTGTGACACCCTGGGCTGGTTACCTAACCTCTCTAAACTTCAGTGTCTTCAGCTGCAAGGCGGGGTTGACAACATCACTTCGGAGGGTTCTTGGAAGGATTAAGTGTAGGTAGAGCTCTTAGCACAGTGCCAGGTACATGGCAGTTAGTTAACAATAATAGCAATAAAGAATGTGTGGTCTGTAAAGCTGGATTTACAGCTGCAGTTACTCTTAATTTCGAAGACATGCCATAAAGGATTGTTCGGGGCTGCCGAGGGTCTCACCCTTGCAACAACAGTGCATGTTGACAGTATGGCTTATAGCTAGGGATCCAGATGGAGTCCTGAACCAGCTTCTCTGAGCATCCTCCCTAGCACATCAGAGGTCTGCTTTGTTCTCTTCCATTTGTTTGCCTGCCATGCACATTGTGGCGATATTTAGGAATAATATGATTTGGCTCCTATTTATGTAGTGCTTCAATAAATTGTAAAATACTTTCATATACCTAATTCGCATTCTGTCCTTAAAACACAGCTGTGAGATATACAGGACAGGAAGGGTTGTTCCCGTGTGCGAAGGAAGTGGCCGATAGTTGGTCCAGTTTAGACGTGGGAGCTTGGCCATTGACATCCCTGTATTTCCTTGGCATTGACTGTTAAGCCTATGGCCAGGGAGTTGGATGAGAGAAAGAGTAACACTGATACACTCCTTCCCACTTTTTCTCTTCAGGGTTGGGTACATAGGTCACCCCATAAAAATCTGGAAACATTCCTGAAACCTCCTTTTACGGCCCATCTAGAAATGCTGTAAAACACGAAACAATAAAAAGAAAGTATCTAGTGATGTCATGTGTCTCTTAACACACAGAAGAATAAATTTAGTGTTTCCTGAGAACACAGCTCTGAAGCCAGACAAGGCTTGGCAACAAGACTGAAGTTTGACGGAAAAAGTTTCAAAACATGTTGCATTTTCTCCAGCTATTCTTCTCATGCAGCCATTATTCTCTGCGCTACAACTAACTTTTCTTTAAGGATTTTTCTTACACTAAGGTTTTAATATATTTTTTTAAATTTGTGGACCTTAAAGATCCTTTCTTCCCTATTCGGTAAAAATGTTTTGAATGTGAATGCTCTGTATGTGAATGTTCGCATAATCACATAAATAATAAAATTATAGTTAATGCGAAAAGTAATGATTTTTAAAAGTTGTATCAGTAAATGTAAACGGTTCCATAGTAAATTTACCAGAGCTCTCCTCAAAAGGTGCACAGTCTCCAAATTCGGTAAAAGCTTCGTCTGGCTTCATGGTGTCTAGATGAGTGTTTTAAATTCATCCTTTTAGTACTGAAGACATAAAATGATTCTGAGGGTGTTCCTGAATTTTAAATACAATGCAGAAGCTTATATGCTGATTAACATCCATCCTATGTTCTATAGCCATCAGTGCTCCTCCAGCGACTTGAAACATTGTTCAGAAATGTCATCTGTCGTGATCCCGGTCTTGCTTTGCCATCCAATGCCACGAGCTGCTGCGCATGCTCGCCTGCAGATGGGAGTGGGTTGAGGCAGGAGGAAGGTAGCACTTATCCTCATTCCAAGCTGCTTCTCCCCAGCGGCCGTGACGGCGCTCGGGGAGGGCCACGTGACCGTGGCGTGGCTCCTCAGCCAGACCACGTAGGGCTTACGCCCCAGGCACACCGCTGACTGCTCGGAAAGAGGCTGAGCGGAGAGCCTCTGCTGAGCCCTCCTCTCGGTCCAGGAAACTTGTGATACGGATGAAGAAAGGCAACCCACTGACGCTGACTCTGCGCCACCCACACCGGAAGTAGAGCCGCAGAGATGGCATCCCGAGGGCACGCTTACCGTCAACGCCTCACGCTTCCACATACAGGAGCTAGACGAACACTCCTCACTTCTCAACCCTCTCCGAACTCTTTCCTGGGGGAAGAGGAGGGAGTCCCCTGACCGATGACCGGGAGGAGGCAACCGGGCAGGCTCCGTTCAGCCCTTTCCTCCTAGGGAGCCAGCTCGCTGGCTGGCTATTCTTGTTGGGTCTCTGCCCTGGGCCGGAAAACCTGACAGGCTGGGAGGCCTCGAGTCACCCTCTAAGCCCCCGTTAAATTCTGGGAGTAGTTTTAGCAAACACACTTGGTATCCGATCGAAGGCCACATTCATAAATTGACTTTTCAGTTACAATGATACTTTGATCTCCATAAGTCTGACTCCATGTTTCTCTCTCTATGGGTTTCAAACTCAGTCGAGGGAGAGGATATTAGCCTCCAAATGCAACAACAGATACATTATTTTTAATCTAACACAGAACTTGATTCTGAAATTAGCATTTTCATTTCCAAAATATGTGCATATTATCTGCAAACCTATTTCCCTTAGAGAGAAAGGCCCCAGCACGACCTTACAACATAAACTCACAGCACTGATTATTACCTGCCAGTAATGTAATAATTTCTAATGTGTTCACATGTTTTAATGAGTCCATAACGTCATGACAGGTCCGGAGGGAGAAATGGAGTGACAACTACTTATGTTACTACAAAACACCTCCAACTGGAATTACCTGAGGCTGAGAATCAAGGGACAGCAAGGCCGAACAAGCGTCATCTATCTGTAGAAAATAAAAATGCCAGTTACATCTTAGAATAGAAAGAATAGCCTCAAAATTAAGGGGCACTCTGTTATCATGTGGTTCTTTATTACATAAATCTGATCACATCATCTAAATTAACATGATAATAGCATAAGTTCTAAATGATAAACAGCATACAGAAAAAACTCTACACAACAGCAGTCTACCAGTTCTCTAGCAAGGAGCCAGCATTAGGAAAGGGTTCTAGTTCAGTGAAGGTTTACTGGGGAATCAGTAAAGGTTTTGCCACACTCTTCACATCTGTAAGTTTTCTCTCCAGTTCAGGTTGTCTTCCGTCTATTTAGACGTGACCACTGACTAAAGATTTTCCCAGATTTATTACATCTCTACGGGTTTTTCCAACATGAATTCTCTGATGTTCAGCGAGATTGGAGGACTGGTTAAAAGTTTTCCCCACATTCATTACATTTATAAGGATTCTCTCCAATATAGATACTCTTATGTATAATAAGATCTGAGCTTTCAGAAAAGACCTTCACACATTTATTACATTTATAATGGTTCTCTGGAAAGTGAGTCCTCAGATGTTTAATAGCATTTGAGCCTTGCTTAAACTTTTTTTCAGATTCAGTGCATTGATCTATTCTCTCTCCATTATAAAGGCTCTGGTAGTTGTTTTAAAATTTTTTATTTAAAGTCAATTAACATATACTATATTATTAGTTTCAGAGGTGCAATTCAGTGATTCATCAGTTGCATACAACACCCAGTGCTCACTACTTCAAGTGCCCTCCTTAATGCCCATCACCCCGTTACCTCATCCCCTTAAACCCTCCCCTCTAGCAACCTTCAGTTTGTTTCCTATGGTTAAGAGTCTCTTATGGTTTGTCTCTCTCTCTGATTTCATCTTATTTTACTTTTCCTTCCCTTCCCCTCCGGGCTCTGGTATTTTTTTATGTTTGATTCCTCTGTAAAGGCCTTTCTAATTTTACTACACAGGTAAAGTTCTTCCCGATGATTGATACTCTGATACTTATTGAGCACCGATGGATGGTTAAGCATCATCCCACATTTATCAAGTTTATAGATTTCTGAATTCTTTGCTGTTGGGTAAGGCATGAGTGCCAGTTAAAGAATGTAGCAAGCCTTTAAACAATGCTAATCCTTGACTTGTTATCAGAGAACTTATACTGGAGAGAAATTTTACAAATATAAAGAATTTGGAAGCCCTTTAATCAGTGGCAAAGCCTTATTCAATATCGTGGAATTCATACTAGAGAGAAGCCTTATTAATGTAAAGAATGTGGTAAAATCTTTAAGGACTTCTCAACCCTTATTCACCAACACAGAGTTCATACTGAGGAGAAACCTTACCAATAGAAAGAATGTGGCAAGCCTCTCACTGGAACTCACAACTGACTCACCATCATAGGTCTTATACAGGAGAGAAACATAACATGTAAAGAAAGTGGCAAAGCCTTTAACTGGAATTCAGTCATTACTCAGTATCCCCAAAGTCACACTAGATTCAAGCTCTAGAAATGTAATGAAAGAGGAAAGACCTTTGTTTTAAAAAATACCCCTCAGAAAACACCAGGGAGTGCATAAAGGAAAATAACTTTACAGATAGAAAAATTGAGAAAAGTATTTCGTGGAACATCAAATGTCAATAAATGTCAAAATTGACAGTAGAAGTAAGTCAGTCACTCTCTTCAGACATTACTTCAAGTCAGAGTATTTATTATAGGGAATATGAGTTAAATGCTTACATAATGTATTTGCTAGTATGCTTCAAAAGATAAAGGGGATGGATTTTTGGACAGGTATAATTAATTACAACATGCTTTTTTATACTGACCCTATTTGGCATTTATAACTGGCAAATTTTAATGTGTATCTACTCTCCAATCACTTCATGAAATACCTGTATTCCTAGTGGGTGTGTGAAATCATGTGGATGATTGTGGGCGCAGCAAAGATAATGTGATGCAGCTTCTTCATTCAGTGGGACTCGTGCATATCTAACTTCCCTTTGAAGATTAACGACAATTTAATATACAATACATGATGAAAATCTAAATGGAGATATTGTTTGTGGCTTACTTATAACATGGATGTACGTTACCATGAAATAGATGTTCAGGGACTCGCCTGTGTTTTGTAGTACTAAGGAACATTTTGAATTTTATAAATAAAATGTGATATCAAATGATCTTTATGAAAAAGGAGGTGGCAGTACAACAAAATACTGTTGTATTTTTTTACGTAACGGCAATAGTTAGAAGTAGGGAATATTAGCTCTTGTGGTTGAAATAAAGAAATCTTTACAGATTAAAAAAAAATAAAGGTTTATTGAACTACAGTTGACAGTTTTCAGCCTTTATCCTAAAGAGAAAAACTGAAAGACTTTGAACTGTAGTATAAGAGATTTACATTAATCATTAAAAAACTGTGCTGCGAAGTTAAGCACTAAAGCTGGATGTCTGGAGTAGTTTATGGCATTTATTTCTTTGGTGGCCTTTTAAAATGGGACTGGGAGAAATAGTCCTGATTTCTTGTCTGTCTGGGGTGATTTAAGTTGAGTTCTGTTTATTCTTTGTTGATTAGTTTGATTTAGTTTCCATTCTTACCCTCTACCGAAGAGGGGATAATCATACTCTTTGGTCATAATTCCTCATGCTCCTTATTGATTCCAAGATGAACATGTACTATAACATATGACTCTCCAATTTAGAGAATAACGAAGGTATACAATATTATCCAAGACCAAAGCCTTAATGTCTCTTTCCTTTTTATCCTCACAGAGCCTGTCATATTCTCCATAGGTCACAAATAGTTAGGGAATTTTTTTTTTTTTTAATTCCTCTTATCCCTTGTGCCCACCCACCTATCCCTCTTCCATGCCGTACAAATCCAGAATCACGACTACAAAGACACCCACACATACGCATGCACACACATATATATGCACACAGGGCAGGAGCTATGCCATATCTGACTTGCCCAGAATCAGTGCTCAATAAATATTCTTTAAATTAAATTGCATTGAACTTGTGGAAAAATAAAAAGAGAAGTCAATTGAGAGGGGAAAGGCAAAAAGATACCTTTCTAAAGCTTTGAATTGTGACCAATGTTTTAATATATCACCCCTAAGTGTTACTTAGTTTGCATCAGTAGGGTTGGAGGAAACTGGTTCCTCGCGTTAAGGTTTTTGTGGTCCTTAGGTATCTGAAGATACCACATGCTCAAAGGCAAAGCTGTCCACCTGCAGACCAGGCTGCCGGCCGAGGTGAGGTGGCCTCGTCCAAGAACAGCGAACCCTTGAATCTAAGGGCTAACTAATCAGTGCATCAATATTGTTTGAATAAAAATATCAGAATAAGAAAAAACACCAATTAATCAAATTAGGAGATAATTGCAAAGCTCTTCAGTCTTTGTTCTCTTTTCTTTAAAAGGCACAGCAACACTGCTCACCCACTTTGCATTTGGATAAGCATTTGTTCATTTTACTCAGCTGGTAGCCCTAATGGTTTTAAGTGCCCCTAATTGCTTCTGAGAACTCTGGAGAGCCCGTTGATGAATCTGTTTGAAAACGGTTAGGTTTCTGTATAAGGTCTGAAAAGGATGTGTTTCTAGTGTCTGAATAGCTCAGTCATTTTTAAAACCTCCAGCAGAAAAGTACATGTTTTAGCATCTTAATTTCTTCTTTTTTTTTTTTTTTAGATTTTATTGATTTATTTGACAGAGAGAGACAGCGAGAGGGAACACAAGCAGGGGGAGTGGGAGAGGGAGAAGCAGGCTTCCCGCTGAGCAAGGAGCCCGATGCGGGGCTCGATCCCGGGACCCTGGGATCATGACCTGAGCCAAAGGCAGCCGCTTAATGACTGAGCCACCCAGGCGCCCCTAGCATCTTAATTTGAGTATCTTTTTCTGTAAAAGAATTGATAGTGTTTTACAACAATAGTTTTTTCCCAGCTTTATCATCTAAAATATTTCTTCAAAGATTTTCTACAGAAATATAGATAATTTCAAGCTAAAATAAATGTTTCTGAATTATACATTAATGTCTGTTGTCTAAATTATTCTTCTTGTTTATATACCTCTAGCATGTATTTTGATATACCAAGGCAGAGAACCTTATAACAGACTTTATGAATTTCTATGCCATTAGAGATTGTGTAGTACTTGGCACTTACTATCCATCTTATCTCTTCCTTTATGTATTTTATTAGAGGTGGCTTAGGTACACAGAATATTCTCCTCAGCTCCTAGTTCATGATCATCACTGAAATGGCTTTATTTATTTATTCTTTTATATTTCAATTTCCTACTCCTAGTTCATCCTCCCACGGGCAACTCTTCTAATTTATTTGATGAGTAGTCTCCATTTACGTTGTTGTAAAATTTGTATTGCTATTTGGTGTGCATGTATGGTACTTCCTTACCTTTTTCACTTAACACTATACTTTGAGATCTATCCATGTTACTGGGGACATCTAGTATGTTGCTCCTAACTGTTATAGAATACTCTAAAATGTGCACCTACTCTATGTCTGTTGCCTACCCATTCCCCAGTGATAGACAGCTGGGTTTCCTCCAATTCCATTAAAAGCAAAGCTGTAATCAACCTCCTTGTATCTATCCTCCACTTATGGATCTATAGGAGGACATCTTTGAGCTACATGCCCAGGAGATGGAATGCTAGATCAAGAGGATATCTAGGTTGCTTTCCAGATAGCTCCACCAGTTGACACTCTCACCAGCAATGAGTGAGGTTTGTACATCCCACATCCTTGCTAACACTTGCCATTATCTAGATTCCATTTTTTTGCCAGTCTAATGGGTAGAGAGTCACACTTTGTTGTTGTCTTAATTTTCATTTCATTATTACTAATAAATCTGAGCATCTTGTTAGATGCTTGTTGGCCTTTAGGTTTCTTCTTTGTAAATTGTCTGTTCTTTTTGTCTACTTTTGCCTTGGATCCCTATCTTTATCCATTTGGTTTGATGGAATATCTTAGAGATTCTAGAAATTATTCCTTTGTCAGCTTTAGACACAACCAACAACTTTCAAAGGCTCTTACTTTTTAAATGTAATCCTTTTGAAAGAAATCTTTACTTTTAATGTAATTCAATCCATCATCTTTTTGGCCTTATGGTTTCTATTTGAAATTTTGTTTAAGAAGTCATTCCCTGCTCCTAGCTCACAAAGATATTTTCCTAATAGAAAAGATATATTCTATTAACTCTATAATTTACCCTTTATATTTAGATCTTTAATCAACTTGGAGCCCACTTGTTAGTTTTTTATTGAAGAATAATTGGCATATATTAGTTTCAGGTGCACAACATAGTGATTTGATATTTACATACATTACAAAATCATCAGTGGAGTGTTAGCTTTTTTTTTCTCCATACAGCGAGCCAGTTTCTCAACCTTCACTTGCCAAACAATCTCTGCTTTTCCCTCTGATTTTTAATGTTACTTTTATTGTAAGTTGTGCATTTCTGCTTTAGTTTGGGTTCTCCCAGAAACAGACCTTGAGATAGTGATGTGGATATGAGTAGATTATTAGGGAGATGATCCAAGAAGCACTGGCAGAATAGTGAAGAAGACAAACAGGGAAGAGAAGGAATCCCATAAAGTGTATGTTATCAAGCAGATTACCACCATGAGTAACTGGGATCAATCTGTCTGGGGAATTCTAGGAGCCAATGCAGAATACATCTGTTATCCCAACTGAGGGACAAAGCAGCTGAGGTATTTACCCACCAATTCCCTTGGGTCACCAACTGAGGGTTATTTTCAGTGTTGGGAGCATTTACTCTCAGGCACTTCTAGTCCACCTACACCCCACATGAGGCTTGAACTCACGACCCTGAGATCAAGAGTTGCATGCTCTACTGACTGAGCCAGCCAGGCCCCCCAAATTTTGATTTATAATGTTTTTATGTCATTTAATTCTAACTATTCTGTAATTTCCTCTTTAGCCTGGGATTATTTACCAAAATATTACTTATTTTCCAAACAGATGGGATATTGAAGTTATACTTTTGTTGTTAATTTCTCATTTTATTGCATTATGATCGGAAAACATTTAAAATGCTTCCTTTTTAACTTACTGAAATTTTCTTTGTGTCCTAACACACAGTCTATTTTTGTTTAATGTTCCAATTATACTCAAAAAAGAATGTGTATACTATTTAGTGTAGATTTAAAAAAAATTTCTAATAGACCAAACTTATTGTGTGGTTAAATCTTTGCTATATCTACTGATGTTATTTGTTTTAACTATCAGTTTTGAGAGCAGTGTATTAAAATCTCTAACTACAAATGTTCCCTGAAGTTCTATCAGTTATTAAGTAAATTTTGAGTTTTTAAAAATACATACTAATAATGGCTGTATCATTTACCCTGCTATTCTTTTATCAGCATAAGACACTGAGCATAATTTAAGATCTGAGCATACTGAGATACTTAGCATAATTTAATAAAAGCATAAAATAAGGTCCCTCTTTGCTAAGATGGTTTGTTTATTTGAATTCTATTTTATCAGATATTGAGACTGCTACTCCAATTTTCTTACAGCCATATTTGCTTGCTATGTCCTTTTCCATACTTTTTGTAATTACTCTATTATTAGGGCTTATTTCTGCCATCTTACTTTACCATTTGCTATAATTGTTTTGTTTCTTTTTGTCTCTCCTTTTGTTTCAAAAGAATAATAATTCTGAATATTATGATATCAGAATGTTAGTAAAATCATAGTTGTCCCGAAACTCAATTATCTTATTTCATTTGATAATTTCAAAGAAGGTAAAGTTTCCACTAATTTGTATAAGGGCAATGCTTTACCTCACTCCACAGCTGTAGTTCTTCAGGCTGTAATCCTTGAAATAATACTGGAGCACCTGAAAATAAAGTTATACGTACATGTTATTTTTATAGTATTTTTTCTAAAGTTAACCATTTATATATAATTCAGTTTTGGATGACATTTTTCATTTTCATTGTACATCATTACCCTCCTATTTCACCTAGATATTTCAGCATTTGACTTAGTATAAGAATACATAATTATTAAATAAACCTTAATAACACTTCAAAGACATTACTCTAAGAATGAATTTCTTTTTTTTTCTACACAAAAACATGTACATGAACATGCATAGCAGCATTATCCTAAGAGCCCCAGAGTGGAAACAATCCAAATGTCTTTTATCTGAAAATAGATAAACAAAATGTGGTGCGTGCACATAATGGAATACTATTTGGCAATAAAAAGGAACGAAGTACTGATATATGCTGCATCAAAGAGGAATCTCAGACATACTATGCCAAATCAAATACACCAGATGCAAAAGACCAAGTATTGTATGATTCCATTTATATGGAATGTCCAGAAAAGGCAAATATATAATAATAGAGACATTAGTGGTTTCCTGAAGCTGGGGTTAAGAATGGAGATTGACTGCAAATGGACATAACAGATTTTGGAGGGGTCATGCAAAATTGTATTATTGTGATAACTGCACAGTTCTTGAAGTCTACTTAAAACCCACTGAGTTGGGGCACCTGGGTGGCTCAGTCAGTTAAGTGTCCAACTCTTGGTTTCTGCTCAGGTCATGATTGAGGGGTCCTGGGATCGAGCCCTATGTCAGCCTCTGCACTCAGCATGGAAACTGCTGGAGATGATCTCTCTCTCCCTCTCCCTCTGCTCTTCCCCCTGCTCTTGCACTCTCCGTCTCTTTCTATTTTTTTTTTTTAAGATTTTATTTATTTGAGAGAGAGAGCACAAGAGGGGGGAGGGTCAGAGGGAGAGCTGACTCCCTCCCCAGCAGGGAGCCCGATGCGGGGCTCAATCCCAGGACTCTGGGATCATGACCTGAGCCAAAGGCAGACACTTAACCAACTGAGCCACCCAGGTGCCCCTCTCCGTCTCTTTCTAAAATAAATGAATAAAATCTTTAAACAAACCCCACTGAGTTGCATATAAAGTATATTTCAATAAAGGTCTTTAAAAAAAGAATTACTTCTTAGGCCTTTAATTACTATTGAAGTAAAATGTTAACTAGCTTACATCCTCCAAAATAATATTTTCTCCATAGATTCAATTTTCTAATTTATGCTATGTAAATTATCTGAGTAAAAACACTGCGAAAATATTTATTAATATTAAATGTAATTACTACTTATTTTCTTATATGTATACATTTATCTTCAATAAAGTCAAGAAAACATCCTGTAGTAAAAGACTAAATTTTTCTAAGATCTCAAATGTAGCAAAATTAAGAACAGGCTTAAAGAAAAGAACTTTTTAAAAATAATAAGATAGCACCTACTAACACCGCTTAACCGGCTAAGCCACCCAGGTGCCCCTTAATCAGACTTTTGAAGTAGCTATTATACCTATTCCCACTTTAAGATGAGGAAACTGAAGGAAGGGAGGATGAAGTAATTTGTCTCAGGTCACCAAAATAGATACATAACACAGACTGATTTCTTTTTTTTTTTTAAGATTTTATTTATTTATTTGAGAGAGAGAGAATGAGAGAGAGCACATGAGAGGGGGGAGGGTCAGAGGGAGAAGCAGACTCCCTGCCGAGCAGGGAGCCTGATGTGGGACTCGAACCAGGGACTCAATCCAGGGACTCCAGGATCATGACCTGAGCCAAAGGCAGTCGCTTAACCAACTGAACCACCCAGGCGCCCCCAACAGAGACTGATTTCAAACTAGGTCTGGCAGACTCCAAATCCTGACAGATTTTTTTCCTAATGTTCCCACTTTTCAGTCAAGTCTTGCCTTGAGTTCACACAAATTTATACTATTATTTAAGTTCTAATAATATTAGTGGTTATCAGCTACATTTTCTGTGGCACCAAGTGTTAGAAGTAACTTACAGGACTCATGTGGTCCATAATAGAGAGTTGATTTATCTCAGAACCTAACTGTATCCCCTTTCATAGGACAGCTGTTCAAGGTGGGTAAACTTCTCAATTACATATTTCTCACCATAGCAACATACAAACGTGTATCTCAAAGTTTCTGTTGTCTGGTGGACATTACTCTGAGCTGATTCTGTTTTCAAGAAGGGATAAATCGGCGCTTTTCAACTTTTCATATAAAGCACCTGGTGGATCTTACTAAATGAGATTCTAATCCAGTCAGTCAGGGAAAAGCCCAAGAGTCTGCACGTCTAGCAAGCTCCCTGATGCTGATGCTGCTGGTCCATGGATAACACTGAATATCCAGAGCAATAGAGTACTGCACTGTAGAAAGAAACCGAGGATGCCTCTTTATTCAACAGAACTAAGCAGCGCCAACAAACATTCTGGGTCTAAGCTTCTCTTTAACAAGTCTGAACGTTTCCTAAAGGGGGATATGAATGTTCTCATGAAAACAGTCTAAAAGGCCATTGGCCCTTTCCTCACAACTTGGACGCGCACAGCTTGTCTACAGTTACTTAGACTAAATAATAGGAAGGTGAGAGGAAGAGGAATGGAGGGCGAGAGCAGGAGTTGACTGAAAAGAACAGAACCAGAGCCAGCAACTGATGCAAAGGGGAAAACACAGAGATTGCCTCTCTTTGGATTCAGTCTTCACCAGCACGTACTACTGATTTCTCCATTCACTCTACCGCTGTTCTGTTTGGCAGGGTGTTCCCATGTAAAGAATACAATTTTATATTCTTTCTACGCCTGCCTGTCTCCCACCCTCCTACCTCCACACTGCCTCACCAGCAACCGTGAGCTTGCCTCCTTCCGTGCCCCCATGCCTGCCTGGGCCACACAGAAATTGCCATTGTATCTAACTTAGTCCCAAGCACTTATATAATCAAAAAGGGGTACTTGGTGGCTCTTACACAACACATGTAAACGTAGTCTCAGGGTAAAAAGGTTAGAGGAGCCAACATTTTAAAATGCTTTTAACTTTAGAAACCCACTAATATCCTAGTACCAAACCCAAACCTTAAGGGGAATTATTTTTCTTTCCTTTGTGTATCTGTTAACCCAAGTTGATGTGATTCCCGCCCCCCACCCAAGATACCCTAGACATGAGCTTTATATTGTGAAATAGCAGTACTAGATACTTTCTCAAATATAATCAGAAACATTGCCCTTATCTTCTAGATCATGAAAACGGCACTGTTTTTGATCAGTTTTGAGATATTTATACGTATGTACTATCTAGTGAAGTGAAACCTTTAGTCTTATATTGTACAGTATAACTAACTAATGCAAATAATATGGGTAGACAACTTTTATATCTGTAAATACAGGATCTGTAAGAGAAAGAAAAAATGACCTTTTTATTGGGGTACAACTGACATGCAACATTATATTAGTTTCAGATGCACAACATAATGATCCTAAATTTGTATATATTGTGAAATGATCACCACAAAAAGTCTAGTTAACATCCATCACCATACATATCTACAGATTTTTCCTGTGATGAGAACTTTTAAGATTTACTCTTAGCAGCTTTCAAATATACCATATAGTCACCATGCTATACATTACATGCCCATGGCTTATCTATTTCATAACTGGAAGTTTGTACCTTTTGACTCCCTTTACCCATTTTACACACCCTCACCTCCCACCTCTGTGAACCACCCATCTGTTCTCTGTATTCACATGCTTGGCTTGACTTTGTTTTGTTGGGGTTTTTTGTTTTCGTTTTTGTAGATTCCACATATAAGTCAGATCATATAGTATTTGTCTTTCTCTGAAAAACAGACTTTAAAAGTCGTGCTAATTTTCTTTTCTCGTTGCTAGCACTTAAATAGTGTAGGGTTTGAAAGTGAGAAATTGTTCCTGCTGACTGAATTTTAAAAATTATTCAATGAGTAGGGTCTGAGTAGGAAAAAACACTTTTTTTTTTTTAAGATTTTATTTATTTATCAAAGAGAGAGAGAGCATGAGCAGGGGGAGCCTTCCACACTGAGCAAAGAGCCTGATGAGGGACTCGATCCCAGGACTCTGAGATCACGACCTGAGCTGAAGGCAGACACTTAACCGACTGAGCCACCCAGGTGTCCCGAAAAAAACACTTCTTAATTTAGTCTCGGGCATTTTGATCACTTACTATCACAAGCCAAATCAAGGCCTGTTGCAATTATCCAAAATGTGCCCTCTTTTAGGAAATTTCCTTCTTTATTTTGATAATGTTCTCTGAAGAGTAAACCATTTCCATCCACCAAACCTGTGGCTGGCTCTTCATCTTCTCATTGCTGTTTCATGTTCTGCTAACTCGTTTTGCCGAGGATGCTCCACTTACTCGCACTGTTTTATTTTCCTCTGGCTTTGTGACATATGTTTTGCTGTTTTTTAGATACATCCAGTTGCATCCTGCATAATGATTAATCTTGGTAGAGTATCTCCCATGTTTGGTTATATATATCATGCTTCCCCTCCAGTACCATTTTTAGGGACTCAGGACTAGGGAACATCACACTATATGTCTCCCCTCTTCCCTTTCCCCTCACATCTTTAGAGAGATAAGATTAGGTTTTTTTAATATCAAGAGCAGGTCTACAGGGGGAAAAGATACAAAATGGTAGTCTAGGGGTCTCTGTGTAGTGAAAAAGGCATCTTGTCCCTTTGCTTGAGAAATATTGGGGATATATATGAGATGATTGGTCAGCCAGCAGACATGCTCTTTTTTGAAATAAAACCCAAGACTTGTCTTTTTTAGAAAGCAGCCTGAAAATTCCCCCGCCTCCCAAAAAAGCACTTATCTCCAACTGATGCAAATATCACTGTAAGCATATAACATGTAACATGCTTGGCAAGTACATTTGCTTTACGGAGAAAAAGACACCTTTAAAACTATAATTATCTGCTTCCTTAATAAGGTAGGTAAAGACTGCCATCCTAATTCTACCAATAACAAATTTAAAACAGAAAAATATTAACATTACTTTGCATAAGTTATGCTGTATCTAACTGCTGGCTATGTGATGGAGAAGGTTTAGGTCTAGCTAGCTTCTGACTGCTTAGATTCCATAGCCAAAATGACCTCATTTTTCAAGCAGGAGAGCACCCCCCCTCCCCGCCCCCTTCTCCAATGCCCCAGGAAAGGGGGGGAAAAAAAAACAATGAAAAGACAGCAATAAAAATAAATACATTGGAAAAGAAGACTAGCTTCAGTTTCTCCACCTCTAATTGAGGGCTGGCCTGCATGCTCTGAAAGGTCCCTGCAGTTACGGATTCAGGTCCCCAGTGTTCTGAACAATGATGAGATGGTCTGCCCACCTCTGCCTCACTGACAGGAGAGCAGAAGGAAGCTAAGAGAAACTGCTGTGGAGTTGGAAAATTCGTGGTCTTAGCAGGGTATTGGTTGGCCCTGGAGGGGACTCTGGGTTCAGAGGTGGGAGGTAAAGGATGGATCCCTCAAGTACCTGGAAACATAACCTCTAGGGAATAGGGAAGGGATATCCCCATTGGAACATGCTGGGCTCGGCTCTACCTTGTCTTCCAACCTTCAGACATCCCTCCGTGATCTCGCTTTTGCTTTTCCCACTTCTTTTCTCTAAGCCAAGCACAGGAAGTCTCTATTTTATCAAATCACATCTGCCTTCACTGGCTTTAGCTGTGGCACGGACTGAAAGCCGGGCTTGCGCACTTGCCCCTCCAACTCTATGATTAAAAAAAAAAAAAGTCGGGCGCCTGGGTGGCTCAGTTGGTTAAGCGACTGCCTTCGGCTCAGGTCATGATCCTGGAGTCCCTGGATCGAGTCCCGCATCGGGCTCCCTGCTCGACAGGGAGCCTGCTTCTGCCTCTGACCCTCCCCCCTCTCATGTGCTCTCTTTCTCTCATTCTCGGTCTCAAATAAATAAATAAAAATTAAAAAAAATCTTTAAAAAAAAAAAGTGTCCACTTTTCTTGATCTGGTGCGTCAAAACCTGAAAGGCACAGAGCCCACCATGTCCCCTTCTAAACGGCTAGAATGGGGCCTGTCAGGGTTATCTGGACGGAACAGGCGCTCACTCACTAAAGAAGATGCGCCCTCTCCAAGTTACCTGGCATCAGCAGGTGAAGTATCAAACTCTCGTTTTACTTTAGCCATCAATCCCTCTAGTAATTGCAACGAAAGGGAACGCATTTTAATTTTCACTATTTTTTTAAAAGATAGATTTATTTATTTATTTATTTGACAGAGACACAGCGAGAGAGGGAACACCTTCTCGACCTTCTTCAGCAGATAACTGCATTTCCCTAAATGATCTCAGACCTTATGCACCGAGCTGGTGCTGAGAGCTGGGGATGAACGAGTGAGCAGGACAGAGGTGCTTCGACAGAGGTGGAGGCATGCACAGTCGGTGGGGCACAGAAAGCTTTCCCGAGCGGGTGAAGAAGGGGTGTCCCAGGCAGAGGGAGAGGGAGAAGCAGACTCCCCGCCGAGCAGGGCGCCCGATGCGGGGCTCGATCCCAGGACCCTGAGATCATGACCTGAGCCGAAGGCAGACGCTTAACGACTGAGCCACCCAGGCGCCCCTAATTTTCACTATGTTAATTTATGGAAGTTTTCACGGCCACGGGCCAGGGACATCCCGAGTGTGAGGGAGCCCTACAAGTTTCCGCCCACCGCAGGCTACCCGGGGCCTGGGGATTTCGGCCGGGCAGGGACTGCGCTCCAGCCGGGCCACTAGCGCCTGCGCTGCTCGCCGGTCGTCAAAGGCGAGAAGCTGGGGAGCCCCACAGCACTAGGGGAAGGAGAGAACCAGAAGCCAACAGAAGAGGCGGGAAAGGGAGGGAAGAGAGCGCGGCAGGTGGCCAGGGGAAAGGCGCAAGAAGCGGCGGGCGTGGGGCGGGACGGTGGCGCGGGAGCCCGGGAGGCGCGCGGGGCCCGCTTACCTAGGGAGGTGCCCGCGCAGCCCGCGAGCAGCAGCAGCAGCAGGGGCCGGGACGCGGCGGCCACCTGTCCGGGGGCCCGCGCGGGGCGGCGGTTGGCTGCTCCTGGCATCTCGGCGCTGGCGGGCGGCTCGGGGCTCGGACTCTGCGCTGCGCGGGCCACCACTCCACGCGGGGGGCCTGGCAGTGCCTCTGTGTCCCGGGCGCGCCGCTCGCGGGGCTCCGCGGCCAAGCTGACCTCCCCGCGCGCCGCCAACTTTTAAATCTCGCGCACACGTGGGCTGGGGCGGCGCGGTCCCCTCGCGCGTCACCTCGCAGCCCACCGCCCCCGGCCTCCGTCGCGTCACTCGCGACCCGCTGCCCGCCCCCGGCCCCCCACCCGCAGCGGGATCCGCCCCCGCTCATAGTTCTGACTCAGGGCACCGCGCGTTTTCTTTCTGCCCGCCCTTGGGGCTCTGGGATGAGCAGGGAAACAAAACAGTGCAGGTCCGTTCGCTTCTTGGCAAGGATTTGATTGGGAGCCGAGGAGGATGGCAAACCAGGACGTCCGGAGAGGCTGGGATCGGGGGTTTTTAAGGTTGGCGGTGGCGACACTCTCTCGTTTCCCACGTCTGCCTGGGACGCCCCTTCTTCACCCGCTCGGGAAAGCTTTCTGTGCCCCACCGACTGTGCATGCCTCCACCTCTGTCGAAGCACCCCTGTCCTGCTCACTCGTTCATCCCCAGCTCTCAGCACCAGCTCGGTGCGTATCAGAGCAGTGGTGTTGTTGGTGTGCCCCAAATTCCTGCAAGGTCTGAGATCATTTAGGGAAATGCAGTTATCTGTTGAAGAAGGTCGAGAAGAAAGGATTGCTGAGATTTGACCACACATACATTTCCAATAGGTCTGGAAGGTCTCTGGCTGTCCTATGGATTTCCAAGTCCAAGGTTACTCTTTTTTCTATGCGTTTCTCCTGCTGTCACTCCCTGGCCGTTGCCTTTTGATTTCTAGGGTGATCTGAGCTCTGCTATCCTCCTCCATACTTTCCTTCACTTCCTGAGTGGAAATGTCCAGGAAGCAGCCTCTTCCAGGAATACTGGCTGATACTGTTTTAATTTCCTTCTACAGAAAGAAGGAAGACTGATCTCATTTGACTTCCTTTCGAAAGGAACACAGAGGAAAGGGTAGAAAGGACGTACATTAACATCTCTTAAGGGACATCTTCCCATGCTATTTAATTTAACACTCATGGCATCTCTGGGATGTACAAGTATTATGACTCTCATTTGATGATGCTTGGAGATATTAAACTGTCTGCCCAATGATACCAGCCTGTGAGGGAGGCCCCTCTGTGAAGACGTTTCTTTTCTAAGTCGGAGATTTTAACGCATTAGATATGCACTGTACAACCCACTATAGGCAAAGCATGGCCTTAAAGACTAGAACATTTAGTAACAGGAGGAACTTCCCTAAAGAAAATTAGAACTTGGTGAAGGACCCCAAATCCATACTCAAATAGCGGTATTACAAGGCAGGTTGGGATAGTGCTCTGTCAGAAATGGAGTGAAGGGCGCCTGGGTGGCTCAGTTGGTTAAGCGACTGCCTTCGGCTCAGGTCATGATCCCAGGGTCCTGGGATCGAGTCCTACCTCAGGCTCCCCTTGCTCTGGGGTGAGCCTGCTTCTCCCTCTGCCTCTGCCTGCTTGTGCTCTCTCTCTCTCTGTGTCAAATAAATAAATAAAATCTTTAAAAAAAAAAAAAAGAAAAAGAAAGAAATGGAGTGAGGAAAGCAAGAAATCCTGACAGGTAATGTGAAAAAAATAATCACTACCTTTTTTAAGTTCTTTATATTCATGCAGCATGCGAGCAAGTCATGGTTCCGAATCATGGTTCCAAATCAAGTATGGATGAGAGTAGATTTGATTCAAGATTGCTTATGTTTTGATTTATTCCCAAAGTAGTAAAAAGGTAGTGCAAAGGATGTCAGTGGGTGGGGGTGGCTCTGATGCCCCACTGCCTTCTTTAGGTTTCCTGGAAGTGCACTGAAGGATGTCTAGCCTCAGCAGCCTGTGGGGAGTCTGGTGTCAGTGAGAACAGAGAACCCTGAAAATAGTGGTCTCAATGCTTTTTACACCCCTAGTAGGTCCGCAAAAGGAACAACTCATGCATTACAAGTGTTTTTCTGCATGAACCTGGCAGCTCTGAATGTCCCTGTACATGTCCCTCCGTGCACATGCACAGGAGTTTTCAGAGATGTATACTTAGACGTAGAGGTATCATGGGAGAAAATCTGGTTAAACTCCACTTTAAATTGTTTTCCAGTATGTTATACCAATTTACACTCCACCAGCAGTGCATGAAATTTCCTTACAAAAAGCTTTGCCAGTCTGGTGGGTGTGGCACCTCATTATGGATTTAATTTACAGTTTCCAGCATTAGTGAGGGTGAGTGTCTTCCCACAAATGTATTGGCCATCACTGTTTTCTCTTCAGTGCAATACGTATTTGTTACTTGTCCTCATTGGGTTGTTAGGTTTTTGGTGTTTTTTTTTTTTTATTACCCATTATAGGAATGCTTTCTGGAACTTTTATTGGTTAAATGTTTGGCAAATATCTTCTCCTTATTTATGGCTTATCCTCTACTCTCTGTATATGAGTTATTTTTGAAAAAATGTCTAAGACAAGATGTGCAGACTAATGGTCATGCCGTTATGTGGCTTGGAGGATAAGAGGAGACAGATGGGAGAATGAGGGAAGATAGGCACTTTATTTATCCAGGAGCAAAGATTGGGGATTCCACAACTGACTAAATGAAATGAAGCTGATGCCATAGGTCCCCTTTGTCTGAAGAAGTTAGATCTCAGAATCTCTGCAGGGGAGACTTAACAATTCAGTTACAAACATTCCAATCTGTACCTAGAAGTTCCCATTCATTTAAACTGAGCTATCCTAGCATACTGAGTAGTATAGCATCTAAAACACTCTTACTTACTGTGTTCAAGACTGAAAGTTTGACCCTGGGTACCATGCTGATTCCTCTCACCCATTATCTCGTGCATTCTTGATTGCAAATGGGCAACTGAACTTTGCTTTCTGCCTACAACCTGTAAGAATGAAGGTTCAGTTTGATCATGGACCCACAGATTAACAAGACCTGCTAGCCTGTGATAGGGATGTCCAGAAGAGTCGTCATGGAGGGTGTTAGGGAAGGGTTGAATGTCAGACAATGAAAGAGCCAGCAATAGAGACAAATCCAGTGAAGCAGTAGTTGGCAAAAGCAAAGTCTAGTAATAGGTAAAGAGACCCAGCTTTAGGAACTGAGATTCGGGGCAAGATCTAGAAGCTTTATAAGCTCTAGGCAAGATAGTCATGCAATCCTTCAAATATTAATTGAGCACCTTCTAGGCTCCCTTTTAGAAGCTTGGGATCCAGCAGTGACCAAATCAGTTAAAGTCTTTGCCTTTATGAAGTTGACAGATTTTCAAGGAGATAAAGATAATAATATGGCAAAACAAAACAATTTCAGATAGTAGTAAATACTATAAAGAAATTAAAACAGGATAATGCAATAATAGGTGACTGGGAATTGAGGGAAAGATACTTGAGACAGGTTTATTTAGCCTTGCTTCTCTGAGGAGATGCTATGGGAGGCCTTAAAGATGAGAAGAAACCAGTCATGGGAAGAATTGTGAAAGAAGAGCCCCAGGTGAAGGGAGCATCAGGTACAAAGGCCCTGAGGCAGAAACAAGCCAGAGAGGTTAAAGAAGCAGGAGTAACTGGCACAGAGTGAGTGGGGTGTGGGAAGCTGAGGTCAGAGAAGTAGACAGGGTCAGATCCTGATCACTGAAGATTCTTGGAGCCCATGGCAAGGAGTTTGAATTTTTCTCTAAGTAAAATAGAAAGCCTTTAGAGGATTTTGAGTAACGAAGTGAGGTGATGTGATTTTACATTTGAAAAAGATCACTCTAGCTTCAATGGTGAGCAGGTTCTTGAGGACCCTAGTAAATGCAGGCAGGGTGACCAGGTGGGAGGACATTGCAGAAGTCCACAGCAGAGCCATAAAAAGGGATGAAGGACTGATACTTGCTACAACCTGGATGAACCTTGAAAATGTTTTGCTAAGTCAAAGAAGCCAGTCACAAAAGGCTACATATTGTATGAGGCAAGAAAAAAGATGAGTGGTTTCCAGGGCCTGGGGAGAGACAGGAGTGGTAGCTAATAAGTAAGGGGGTTTCCTTTCAGGGTGATGAAAATGTTCTAGAATTAGACAACAGTGACGGCTTTACAATCTTGTAAATACTAAAAACCATTGAATTCCATACCTTAAGAGGCTACATTTTACGGTATGTGAATTATACCTCAATTTTCTTTTTTTTTTTTTTAAAGATTTTATTTATTTATTTGAGACAGAGAGAATGAGAGAGACAGAGAGCACATGAGAGGGGGGAGGGTCAGAGGGGAAGCAGACTCCCTGCTGAGCAGGGAGCCCGATGCGGTACTCGATCCAGGGACTCCAGGATCATGACCTGAGCCGAAGGCAGTCGCTTAACCAACTGAGCCACCCAGGCACCCTATACCTCAATTTTCAAAGAAGAAAGAAGTCCAGGTCAGATACGATGATGGTGACCTGTTGGACTAGATGGTGGCAGTCGTTGCTAAAAATTTAGCACAGGGAAATTTTACCTGTTTTTGGCATGAAATATCCAAAATTCGCTATTTAATTCCTGGATGTTCTTGGCAACTCTAAGATCCTCCTCTCCCACTTGGTGAAGACATTAACCTAAGCCATGTTTGCATCAATGACTATGCTATAGGCACTAGCTTTGATTTTTTTCAGGTCAGGAAATACTTCATTCCCCCCAGATAGAGAACCTTTGCCTTTTTGGTCACTTTGATATAACTGTTAACTATGAATATGGTCATCATTCTAAAACATGGGAAGTGGATACTATTTGTGAAGTAATGATAACTTGAATGCTTTATAGGATGTTCATTCATTCATTCATTCATTCAGTGAGCATTTATTAAGCCAGTGTCAGCTGTAAGAGTTTACACTCACAAAATGCTGAAAAGTCTGTGTCCTGTTTTGTCTTCTCTAAGACCACCTGTCATCCATCTTCTTTACTTCCTGTTACTTACCGCCTATACTCATGTAGGATGAATCTTTTAGAAATACCAACCTAATATCAAATTTAAAATGTAGAGAAAAGTTTTTGCTTAAGAGTTTCTAATATCTAAGAGTCAAAGCTCTACGGAGGTTATGGAAGTTGACAGGCCAAAATTCGCAGAGCACCTGGCTGACTCAGTTGGTAGAGCATGTGACTCTTTTTCTTTTTTAATTTTTTTTTAAAGATATTATTTATGTATTTGACACAGAGAGAGCACAAGCAAGGAGAGCAGCAGGCAGAGGGAGAGGGAGAAGCAGACTCCCTGCTGAGCAGGGAGCCCGATGCGGGGCTCGATCCCAGGACCCTGGGATCATGACCTGAGCCAAAGGCAGCAGCTTAACCAACTGAGCCACCCAGACGTCCCGAGCGTGTGACTCTTGATCTCAGGTTGGTGAGTTCAAGCCCCGTTTTGGGCGTTAGAGCTTACTTAAAAATAAATAAATAAAAATTTTCAAAAAGTAAATAAATAAGGGAACCTGGGTGGCTCAGTCGGTTGGGCATCTGACTCTTGATTTCAGCGCAGGTCTCAATCTCTGGGTCATGAGTTCGGGCCCTGCGTTGGGCTCCACACTGGGCATATAGCCCACTTAAAAGAAAAAGAAAAAAGGAAATAGATAGTTTACTAAAATTTTTTTAAATTAATAAATAAAACAGCCAATGACTCCAAAGACCCAATTTAGCCTATGGTCTTCAAGTAGGATTCGGGGTAGAAGCCAGGTGTGGAGCTACAGAGCTGAGGCTCAAGAGGAGATGGTCATTTGCAGCAGGAAAATGACCAAGGGACTGTGGATCTATTTGGTTCAGAAGCTGGGTATTTATTATTTCGTGACAAGGATACCTTTCAGCTCCCTCCACAAACATCTTTGGCATCTGGATGAAATTCCCATTTTATAACTGAGTTTGTCTTCTCTTTGAGCACTAATATTGAATAAGTTTTATGGTAACTCCAATAATCCTAATTATTCCTTTTCCCATCTATCTCTTCAAACTATGTAGGTATCAGCCTCTCTGCTTCCAGGAAAATCTCTTGACTCAGAAGGACTTTTGGATAGACCATATTGTACTGAGAAATCACTCCAGGAGAAACTCCTCTAGAAGACAACAGAAGAACAATGAATACAAAAAAATGGAGGACTGACCAGAGACCAAATATATCTACATTTCTTAAGACTTTCTGTTGTAGGATAATTAGCTGCCTTGATAATGACACAGCAGCTCACATAATTGTAAGGAATACAACATCTTTTACAAGAGAAGGAAGCTTTTTAAAATCTTCCCTAATGACTTGATAAAATTAATTTAATTTTTTGATAAAATTCATTTTAAACAGTTTCAGAAATAATAAGCAACCTTATTATAAGTCCTTCCCCTTAAAGGTGTTTTCCAAAGCACATAGTGACTGATACGGACTTACAGCCAATAAAAAATATCTGTATGTCCAAGAGACATTCTTGCTAATGTTTTGGGGTTTTATTATTTTAAAAACGTTTTTTTGTTTTTGTTTTTGTTTTTTGCAAAAGGAACTAGGTTTCATCTCTTCAACCTCTTGAGATCAGGAGGCAGCGTGGGTGGAAATTTTGTCTATGAATTCTCCCAGCACAGTCCAGGGAAGGTTAACATGCAGACTGCAAGCAGCCCAGGTTTATCTCAAAGACTTTAGAGAGAAATTCCTTTCGAGAAAAGTAATAAGAGAATTTTTTAAAAAGCTAAAGTCAATAACTTTTTGCAGTTACATCAATGCCCACAGGGCTAGATTTTTCACATGATAGGTGTTCTGAGGGCAAAGCCATTACAGAAAAGCAGCTAATTTGTCACTGCTAATTTGAAACATGATGATAAAAAAATTTCAATCAGTTGAAGGCAGAATCTCTTCTTTGTTCCTTAAATTGCAATTAAAATATTAATACATACTAATGAGAGATTTATTAGATTTTCTTGACGTATTTATGAATCACACCAGGGCAAAGCTGGCAGAAAAACAAACACTTCCAGACATATGAGGCTTTACAAAACCAGAACCGACAAATGATAGCTATAAAAATAAAAGGGCAGAAAAAATAAACTTTATTATTTCTACACAGTAAACTGTAAAACCATTTTTTAATCACTGGATGGTTTTCAATCTATTTAAAAATGAATTAAAATGTTATTATATTTTCTAAAGATACCTGGTACTTATGAAAAAATACATCATTTCCTTACATAGACATGTTCAAATAATAAATCTTATTGCTTGTCAAAGGTAATTGAAAGAAAGAACGAGAAGAAAATGGTATAATTTGATCTTTCTAAAAAATGTTAAAATAATCAAGAGACCTGGAATAAGTTTCTGAATATAAAAATAAGTGACATTTCAGTTAGTCTCATAAAAGGAGTTATCACTACTCATTTTTATCTTTAGTGTCTCAAATAATTTTAGCTCTGATTTTTTTTTAAAGATTTTATTTATTTATGAGAGAGAGAATGAGAGAGAGAGAGCATATGAGAGGGGGGAGGGTCAGAGGGAGAAGCAGACTCCCTGCCAAGCAGGGACTCGATCCGGAGACTCCAGGATCATGACCTGAGCCGAAGGCAGTCACTTAACCAACTGAGCCACCCAGGCGCCCTTAGCTCTGATTTTTTAAGTGGACCATGCAGATACGAAATGCTGCCAGTTGTATATATGTATGTCATACTGCTCTAAATTAAATACTAGTTAATATTATTTTAAGAAGTTTCTGAAAAGAATAAAATCAGCCAACACCGCATCTTTGTTCATTTGTCATCAAATCCCTTTCTCTCAAAAATGAATCACAGGTCCTTTTCCTATGTTTTCACCCATTAGTATGATATCAGATATAAGCTACTTTCAATCTTACTGAGTTTCAACCCTAAGAGTTTTTAAACAGCTGAAGGGAAAGAGCAGAAATAGACAAGATAATGTATTTACTTCTTAGAGAAAACTGCAAAATAAAGTGAAAGCAATCACTGCCTTAACTGAGTAGGTTTCTAAGCAGGTCACCCTCGTATTCTCTGTCATGACATCTATATGTTTAATGTCTATTGCTCCAATTGCCAACAGTTGATTTGTGGCAATTGTCATTGGTCAATCAAAATCAACCCGAACTTCTTTTTCTCACCCTTCTATCTATTTGTACTTTCATTCTCTTAAAAATATATCAAGGGAATTGCCTCCAACTCCTGACCTATCCCACCATATCATCAATTCTATACTGGACAAAACATTGGAGGTGGATAAGATGCTGTCTAATTGATAAGTCTTCCTTCTCTGATCACTTGATAATAAATATCATACTTCTTCCTCTCAGCACTTCCTACCTCCTTCACACAGCTTGGCTGTTTCTCCTTAGCACTTACTACCATACTACCGCCTGGACCATACTAGATAACTGGGTCAATATAGTTGTTGTTTTGTTTATTATCAGTCTCCCATTATGGGAGAGAGAACTCCAAGTCAGGATTTTAATCTCCTTTATTGTTTTAAAAAGACTTTAGGGACACCTGGGTGTCTCGGGTAAGCATCCGACTCTTTCTTTTTTCTTTTTAAAGATTTTATTTATTTATTTGACAGAGCGAGAGACAGCGAGAGAGGGAACATAAGCAGGGGGAGTGGGAGAGGGAGAAGCAGGCTTCCTGCCGAGCAGGGAGCCCGATGCGATGTGGGACTCAATCCCAGGACCCTGGGATCATGACCTGAGCCGAAGGCAGACGCTTAACGATTGAGCCACCCAGGTGCCCCAGCCTCTGATTCTTGATCTCAGTTCAGGCCTGATCTGAGGGTCATGGGTTTAAGCTCCATATTGGGCATGGAGCTTACTTGAAAAAAAAAAACAACGCTTATTTTATATTCACTTTCCTATTGTTCTATTGTCTCTAGTTCTTGGTGTTAAGAGTGCTTGGCACATAGTGGGCACTAAAAATATATATATAAATGAATAAGGAAAAGAATCTAATTTATAAAACTTTTATTTATAATATTATACAATCTTTAAGCGTATATCTGCTCTATAAACGGTGATACACCCTTAAATCATCTGGGAATAATGAAGAGGTCTTTCATTGTGTAAAACATCGCTTAGAATCTTCCTGGGTTCTATTTCCTATTCTGTTTGGGAGACTTCAGAACCTGGATTTTTTTTTTAAGTCAATAAACATATGGTAGAAAATAAAAATAAATATAGAGATCTTGTTTGGCACTGGGATTATCTAACCAGGAGAGCAAGAATTCTTGGAGGCAGTATGACCTCAGGATTGAGAACCAGAGCAGTGGAGCTAGACAAACTGGCTTTGAGTCATGACTACACCACCTGCTAGCTGGAAGACCTGGGATGATAACTGACCTTTGGAAGGTCCAGTTTTTACTATTCATAAGAGTGTATAATTTTTTGCCCGCACAACATCCCTTCCTTTAGAACACCAGCCCCTCCCTCTTCTGTAAGAATCTCATACCATTCAAGGGGCAATCCCTGGATTGGCAAACGCTCTCTTTTTCTCTGGGAGTCTGACATATAAGGACCATGGAGCTACATGAAGACAGGCTCTCTTAGAATGATACCAAGTTGTGATGAGAAATGGAGAGAGAAAAAAAGAGAGAAAAGATCGAAAATTGTTATATGTGCTGACATTCAGTCATGCCTGAAGACAGGTTCATCCTTTGCAGTTCAGACTGAGGCAAATTGAAATTTTCCATTTTATTTAAGTTGGGTTTCTAAAAATTTCAATAGTGACTGGCACAAAATAAGTGTACCATAAGCTTTACTGTGTTGGTGATGATGAACAAACAGAGGAGGAAGAGACATCTTCGAAGAGAAGAGAGGGTTTTGAAAACTTCTAAAGTTTTGCTCCATTTTAAAAAAATTTCACAATGAGGGGTGGCAATGTCGAGAATAGGAAGAACAGACATTAAAAAAAGGAGAATTCGTTTTCTTCCATGAAACTTTCAAGACCTAGACCCACCAATTCTTCAGGAATGCAGAAGAAGGAGATGGGACAAACTACTACAATGGTCTTTTACCATCCAGACTTCTCAATAAACACACGACTCAGGCCCCATAATTTTTTTAAACTTCCTATTTTGAAATAATTATAGATTCACAAGAAGGTTTTATGAAAAAGTATAAGACAGGTCCTATGTGTCCTTTATTTAGTTTTCCCCAAAGGCAACATCTTGCATAACTATAGGACAATATTAAAATCAGGAAAGTGACATTAATACTGTCCTTAAGGACTTATTTAGATATTCCCAGTTTTACATGTACTCGTGTGTGTGTGTGTTTGTAGTTTATGCAATTTTATCAAATGCATAAATTCTTTTAAGATTTTATTTATTTATTTGACAGAGAGAGACACAGCGAGAGAGGGAACACAAGCAGGGGGAGTGGGGGAGGGAGAGGCTTCCCGTGGAGCAGGGAGCCCCGATGTGGGGCTCGATCCCAGGACCCTGGGATCATGACCTGAGCCAAAGGCAGACGCTCAGCGACTGAGCCACCCAGGCGCCCCTCAAATGCATAAATTCTTATAACCACCACCAGAATCAAGACAGGACAATTCCATCACCACAAGGCTCCCTATACTACCATTGTATAGTCAAACCCAGCCCCCCGCCCATCCTCATTCTTAATCCTAGCAACCATTTGCTCTCCCTCTGTACTGTTATTTTAAACATGGTATGTAAGTGGAATTGAATAGTATGTTACCTTTGGAGAATAGCTTTTTAAAAACTAAATAATTCTACTGAGATTCTTCCAAGTTGTAGCATTAGTTTGCTCCTTTTATTATATTCTATTTAACCATTCAACTGTTGAAGGGCATCCAGTTTTTGGTTATTCTGAATAAAGCTGCTATGAACATTTATGTACAAGTTTTTGTGTTGACATAACTTTTCACTTCTCTGGGATAAATGCCCAAGAATGCAGTTGCTGGGTCATATGGTAAGTGCTTATTTGAGTTTTGTAAGAGATTGACAAACTATTTTCTAGAATGGCTGTACCATATTACTTCCCCATCAGCAGAGGGTGATAGTTTCTCAGTATCCTTTCTAGCATTTGGTGTTATCATTATGTTTTATTTTAGCTATTCTGATGGTGAATAGTGATATCTTCTTGTGGTTTTAATGTGCAATTCCCTAAGAGCTTTTGATGTTGGGTATCTTTTCATTTGCCTATTTGCCATCTGTATGTCCTCTTCAATGAAATGTATGTTCATGTCTTTTGCCTGTTTTCTAATAAATTTTTTTACTGTTGGGTTGTAAGTGTTTTTTATGTATTCGAGATACAGGGTCTTATGTTGAATATGTGATTCACAAATATTTTCTTTCAGTCTGTAGCTTGGCTTCTCAGCCTCTTCACAAGATCCTTCACAGAGCATAAGTTTTAATTAAAAAAAAAATTTAAGTAAACTCTACACCACAGGTGGGGCAAAACTCACAACCCCGAGATCAAGAGTTGCATGATCCACTGACTATCCCAGCCAGTTGCCCCACAAAAGTTTTAATTTTGATGAGGTCCAATTTATCACATTTTTTCCTTTTATGGATCATGCTTTTGGTGTCACATATGGAAGAAAGTTTTTCACCTACTCTAGGTTCTGAATGTTTTCTCCTATGCTTTTTCCTAAAAGTTTTGTAGTTTTATGTTTTATATTTAAGTCTGTGATTAAGTTTAAGTTAAATTTTACATAAGGTATAAGGTTTAAGTCAAGGTTTTGTCCAATTTCATGGACGGATGGATGTTCAATTGCTCCTGCACCATTTTTTGAAAAGGCTCTCATAAACTTTTTTTTTTTAATTTTTAAAAAGATTTTATTTACTTGTTTGAGATAGAGAAAGTGAGCATGAACTTGGGAGGAGGGAGACAGAGGGAGAGGGAGACGCAGACTCCCAGCTGAGCATAGCCCGATACTGGGATCATGACCTGAGCTGAAGGAAGATGCTTAACCGACTGAACCACCCAGGCGCCCAACTCTCGTAAACTTTTAAAAACATTAAGTTACCTATGAATGTGTTTTCATCCTTTTAGTATTATTTTCAAAGCTACTTAGAAAGTAGGATAAGCACTTTTATTCAAAAGTCACTTTCGGATAATCTTGTTTGTGTTGATTTGATTTTACTGTAGCCTCTGAAAGTCATTTTTGTTGACAGATCAATTGCATCTCATTACATTTCAGGAAAAGGAACAGCAGTGGCCCAGTCCCTCCCCCCACCCTCGCCCCACAGGAGCACACTTAGAAAAGCGATGACCTTTTCTAAACCAGGAAAAATTGCTGCTTGTAAAAGTAACACCCAAACCTCAAGGTTCCCATCATTTAACATAGTTTCTTCTTCCTCAGCAAAACCTGGCATTTACATGGGGAGTTAATGAAATTGCAGAAAGATCAATGCTTCAAGTGCTACATGGAAACTATTTTCAAAAAGCCCATGTATGGAGTAAGTCAGCTTACAATAAGAGATCAAGACATATGCTGGGACATGACTTCATTTTCAAGAAAACAGACTCAGTTGAGAACCTGAAAATGTCAAAGGAAAGACCTATACGTTCATTCCTTCTATTGGAAAGTGAATATGGGCCTGTGTATGGGATAATTCAGTATCTTTTCCCCTGACACTAACACAAAGACCTTTGCAATCCTCAGGAAATTTCAGCAGGTGTGTACACCCTAGAGAAAGAAATGAATCCCTCAGCAGACAGGTGATGGTACATAACACTGCTGCACACAAGTATATCCTTTTCCTAATTACCTCTTAGATATGACCATGATGGAGTAGCATCTGATAGTGGCCTGGAGCTCCAAATTCAATATGGTTGCATTACTAAGTTTTTTTTTTTTTTTTACAAGTTAGCATTTAGTACCCATTTATTATTTACCGTTCAGACTTCAGCAAAACTTGTTTTATAAAGGAAAGGGGATGAAAAGAGTACTGAGCATTCACTAAAATTCTGTATGTCAACCAGATTTCCTTTAAAGAAGCTCACATCTGTGCGTATTGGCTAGCAAATCAATGTCAGCTTTGCACTATAAGTCTATTAATAAATCCATCACTGGACTTTGATGGGTGTTTAGATTCTTTCTCAAAAAACGTTTTTGCATTTCTAGAAGTAACATTTTTATATTTCCAAATTACATGTGATTTCAATTAAGGCCAGTCCTTACAGAATAAATGCACTACTGAAATTATCCCTTTATAATTATAATCATTTTTTATCTTTGAGAATGATTACAATCTCTTGTCAAGCACATTGCTCTAATCAAGTGTATAGGTACATATAGAGGATTATCTCTACTTTTTTGAAAAAATAATTAAAAGTATTTGTTTTACATGGGTTGAATAGTAATTTCAGTTAGTGTCTCCAGCCAGAATTTGATACACATATAATGTCCAAAAAACCTTTAATTCCAACAGTTAAACTCATTGTATTCATTGCTTATTAATTTGATAAATGTCTGGGTGAGAGCAAATTTATGGTACTATAGATAAGAAGAATGCATTAAATGGAATTAATATTAAAACCTATAATCACTTGTCAAATCTCAAAAATTTATATTCCCGTCTTGTAATGCAACCAAAGTTGTAAGTTAAAAATTGTTTTATACATATTTTGATTTATTACACATGAAAGTATAATTATAAAACATGACTAATTCTAATGTGAAATAATAAAGTTATGGTTAATTAAAATATTGAGAGTTGAAGTTTAAGGATTGAAGGACTAAAAGTGAAATGAGCTTGGATAGAGCTTTTTTTTCTTATGTAAATTTTAAAAAATTTTATTTTATTATGTTATGTTAATCACCATACAGTACACCATTAATTTTTGATGTAGTGTTCCATGATTCATTGTTTGCTTATAACACCCAGTGCTCCATTCAGTATGTGCCCTCTTTCATACCCATCACCAGGCTAACCCATCCCCCAACCCTCTCCCCTCTAGAACCTTCAGTTTGTTTCTCAGAGTCCATAGTCTGTCATGGTTCATCTCCCCCTCCGATTCCCCCCCTTCATTCTTCCCTTCCTACTATCTTCTTCTTTTTTTTTTTTAACATATAATGTATTATTTGTTTCAGAGGTACAGGTCTGTGATTCTTACCCATTACTAAGATTTATAGCTACAAATTTGACCATTTCCTCAGGAATATATGCCTGTGGAAGGAATAATAATAATAATAATAGATACTGTATTTTACATATATCATTTCACAGAAGAAGAGGTAGTTGCATAAAAAGATAGAAAGAAATAAACCACAATGGTAATTATGGTTGTTTTTATTTTATTTTCTCTCATTTTCATATATTGCACAATGTGGTTAAATTACTTTTCTAATTAGAAGTACATGTGCATATTATAAGATCATCAAGCTACATACCCTGAGCACTTTGGGGTTTTTTTTAAAGATTTTATTTATTTATTTGACAGAGAGAGAGAGAGCACACACAGGGGGAGCGGTAGTTAGAAGGAGAGGGAGAAGCAGGCTCCCCGCTGAGCAGAAAGCCCACCCCGTGGGGCTCCATCTCAGGGTCCTGGGATCACGACCCTAGGGGAAGGCAGACACTTAACCAACTGAGCCACCCAGGCATCCCTATGCTGAACACTTTGAATTTTATTATATATAATTTCCCAAAAAAGGTACTAAAAATAGAGTAAATGAAATGTATGTGCAAAACACACTACCAATAAATTAATTTTGTTATATTTCTTTTCCTTTTTAAGATTTTAAGTAATCTCTATACCCAATGTGGGGCTTGAACTTACAACCCTGAGATCAAGAGTCTCATGCTGTGCTCGCTTCGGCAGCACATATACTAAAACAAGAGTCTCATGCTCCAGCCAGGCACCCCTTGTTATTTTTCTTGTGTAAAAAAGAAAAGACTTGAGAAACATACCAATTAAAGGTAATGTGTGGAATTTGTTTAATACTAATTTTTAAAAATCACGTATATATAAATAAACAATTGGGGATTCAAAACTGGATATTTGGTAGTATTAAGGAATTATTGTTATACTTTTAATGAATATATAATTTGCATACAACAAAACACACAGATCTAAAGTGCTCAGTATGTCATGCTTTAACAATTGTATCCCCTTTAACAATTTGGATATCTACCACCCAAAACAAGATGTAGATGTAGAGCATTCTCGTCACTGCAGAAGGTTCTCTTCTGTTCCTTTCCAGTCAATAGTCCCCCAGTCTTACCTCAGGGCAACCAATTTCTGGCTCCTGATACCATTGACTAATTTTGCCTATTCTTAAACTTCATATAAAAGGAATCATACATGAATATACTCTTCTACATCTGGCTTCTTCTACATATCATTACATTTACCCATTCAGAGTGTACAGTTGAATGACTTTGAGTAAATTTACCCAGATGATCAATTATATAATCTAGTTTTAGAATACTTTAGAATATTTTTTTAATTTAATTTAATTTTATTATGTTATGTTAGTCACCATACAGTACATCATTAGTTTTTGATGTAGTGTTCCATGACTCATTGTTTTCGTATAACACTCAGTGCTCCATGCAGTATGTGCCCTCCTTAATACCCATCACCGGGCTAACCCATCCCCCCATGCCCCTCCCCTCTAAAACCCTCAGTTTGTTACTCGGAGTCCATAGTCTCTCTTGGTTCATCTCCCTCTCTGATTTCCCCCCTTCATCTTTCCCTTCCTTCTGCTAATGTCCTCCATGCTATTCCTTATGTTCCACAAATAAGTGAAACTATATGATAATTGACTTTCTCTGCTTGACTTATTTCACTTAGCATAATCTCCTCCAGTCCCATCCATGTTGACATAAAAGTTGGGTATTCATCCTTTCTGATGGCTGAGTAATATTCCATTGTATATATGGACCACATCTTTATCCATTCATCTGTTGAAGGGCATCTTGGCTCTTTCCACAGTTTGGCTATTGCGGACACTGCTGCTCATCTCAATAAGATCCTTCATGTTCATTTTTGAGTAATTCCCAAACCCACACCCAAGCCAGGCAACTCTTAATATATTTTCTGTCTTCACACATTTGCCTTTTCTGGAAAATCCATGTAAACTGAATCCTACAATATGTGGCCCTTTGTATCTGGCTTCTTTCCCTTATCACAGTATTTTTGAGTTTCATTAATATTGTAGCATAGATCTGTACCTCATTCCCTTTTATCGGCTAAATAATAGTCCATTGTGTGGACATACTTTAATTTGTTTATTCATTCATTTTTTCAATCCATTCATTTGTTGATGAGCATTTTGGGTTGTTTCTGTTTTTTGACTAGCATGAAAAATGCTGCTATGAATACTCATATGTAAGTCTTTGTTTTCACATATGTTTTGATTTATCTTGGGTAGAGAAGTAAAAGATGAAAATACTGGCTCATATGGTATATTTATGTTTAACTTTTTAAGAAACAGTCAAACTATTTTCCAAAGTGGTTACATAATTTTACATTCCCACCAGCAATGTATGAGGGTTTTAGTTTCTTCATATCCTTGCCAACATTTGTTATTGTCTTTTTGATTACAGCCTTTCTAGTGGGCACTTTGATTATCCCAGGAGCATGGAAAACTCCTAAAAGACACTGTAATCAAATTTTATTAAATCAGTATTATTTTCAATCTCTTTTTTTTTAAAGATTTTATTTATTTATTTGAGAGAGAGAGAATGAGAGACAGATAGCAAGAGAGGGAAGAGGGTCAGAGGGAGAAGCAGACCCCCTGCTGAGCAGGGAGCCCGATGCGGGACTCGATCCCGGGACTCCAGGATCATGACCTGAGCTGAAGGCAGTCGCTTAACCAACTGAGCCACCCAGGCGCCCTTATTTTCAATCTCTTAAGGAGAATAAATAACTTGCCCAGATAATAGATGTAAAAACAAGAAAGAAACATTATCTTTGGATATAGACTTCTAATGTATTATTTTTGTTCTCATTTGTTAGAAATTAGTTTTTATATTTATTAGTTATACCACAACTGCCAACTATTAACATTCTCATCTATAATGGTTGCCATTTTTAAAAACCACAGTAAGGACACTCCAGAAAGGACATCATCTAGACCCAGTCACACAAGATAACTGATCATTTTTTTTATGTCAGAGGACAGTCCAGAGAAAATAGTTCATTCTAAGTATCTTCTCTCAGAATTATTAACATTCTCTTGGGACAGAGAAGGGTCCCATTGCCTGTCAGTAGCTTTGATAGCCAGATTTTCATTTCCAGGTACACATAGTACTCATTTAAAACTTATAAAGATATCAAGTGGATAAAGTCTCTTTTCTTCCCAAGACTTGCTTGATTATTTAATCTATGACTTTCTACTTTATGAGGATATGATTTCGTGAGAGTCATTTTAATTCCCTAAGTCTGAAATAGAATTGAAGTGTTGCTTTTTTTTTGTTATTAATCGCAAAATCTTGAAATTAGTTTGACTCATTTCTGAATCTTATATACCAAAAATGATACACTCCAGGCAACCTGAATTATTTAACTCTATCCTGTACAACTCTAGATTTTTGAACTGTACTTAAGCTCAGCTTAAGTTTACATTTACATGATGATAAATGTAAATGGCCCTAGACAGTTCCCAGATCCTGTATCTCCTTAAATGAAAGATTCTTAAACAACACAAAAGTACCTGAAATTACATACCTGTCATGCATTATATTAAAAATAACAACATCAGTGAAATGTCTATTTCCAGATGCCTTTTTTGTACAAGAAATACAAGTAACTTAAAAGTGAAATTTTAGGTTTTTGAAGGTTTGTTTTATGAATAAGCTTTCTGCAAATTTAAGTATTTAAATTTCCCTTGTTGTGGGGGCGCCTGGGTGGCTCAGTTGGTTAAGCAACTGCCTTCGGCTCAGGTCATGATCCTGGAGTGCCGGGATCGAGTCCCACATCGGGCTCCCTGCTCAGCGGGGGGTCTGCTTCTCCCTCTGACCCTCCTCCCTCTCATGCTCTCTGTCTCTCATTCTCTCTGTCTCAAATAAATAAATAAAATCTTTAAAAAAAAATTTCCCTTGTTGTGGTAGCAATTATCTAAAAATTATTTACTATTTTTCCTCCATCTCTTGGTGGAAAATTTTAAGTTCAAATTATTGAATTACTACATGTCAATGACTATTCTTTTCAAAACTTTCCATACATTTTTTTTTTTCCAAATAGAGACCTTCAAAAGCACTTTCTTTTCATGGTATCAAAAGTTTCAGATGGGGCACCTGGGTGGCTCAGTTGGCTAAGCGTCTGACTCGTGGTTTCAGCTCAGGTCATGATCTCAGGGTCATGAGATCAAGCCCCACGTTGGGCTCTGTGCCTGGAGCCTGCTTAAGATTCTCTCTCCCTCTCTTTCTGCCCCCCCCCCCGCCAAAATGTACTCACTCTCTCAAAATAAAATAAAATGAAAAAAAATAAAACATTTTAAAAAGTCCTAGTTAAGCCTCACATTTTATTTTCATATTTGGATGTTTCTCATGGATGTGTCATTCCCAAGGCAAGATTCAGCTACATATAAAGAATAAAGCATGTCTCCACATAAATGATTAAGAGATGTTGTATGTGAGGTCGTGAAACAAACCAACAACAGTAATTTTTTTCCAACTGCTTTTTCGAATATTCATTTCTTAAAGCTCTATTTAGACTGTCTCACTACTTTTAAGTGGCAACAGATTAGCTAGTGGATAAGCAACTGGGTTCACTAAACATAGATTGAATTTTGTGAGGGAATTATCTTATCTAGTGAGATTCACAAGTTTGTAGTTTTATAAGATCTCAAGATACATCCTGTGGAATGTCAAGCGTCCACAGAGTTACTATGCACATTTTATAGATGAGCAAAATGAAGTTCAGGGAAGGTAAGTGATTTTCTCAAGTCTGACTCAAACCAGGACAGTCTAACAAAAAAACCTATTTCCTTTCTGCCATATGTGGGGCTTTAAGCACTGACACTGAGCAAACATTCTGGGCACAGGTGATATTTCCCCTTTTCAATCCAAGCTTGAGCTCTAAAATGAAAATAATGGAAGACTCCACAAACTCATAACTGCAATTTTAAAATCCAAAAAGCCCCAAGCTAGGTTTCATAACTCATTTGGCAGTGAAACCTGACGTAAGCTAAATTAATTTGGTAGCAAAACTTGGCCTGAAATGTAAAGACTACTCATAGCTATTTATTTATATCATTTATACCATTTAGTGTGAATTCCCAACGCTTTGTAGCATAAATATTTATTTGTTCACTATGGGATTCTTTCCCAGACCAAATGGCAGTTGTTTTGTAATACACTGTAAATATATGGTATTACTTTCCAAAAGTCTAAAAAATTTTGAACTGACCTACATCCAGCTTCAAGGGTTTTAGACAAGGAATTATAGACCTGAATAATGAATAAGAATAATAATGATAACAATGATAGTAACGGTTAAGTTCTATAGTTTTATCTCACCTTATGGGTTTTTTTTTTAAAAGATTTTATTTACTTATTTTTTAAGTCATCTCTACACTCATCATGGGGCTGGAACTTACAACCCTGAGATCAAGAGTCGCATGCTCTACCGACTGAACCAGCTGGGTACCCCTCACCTTATGTTTTTTTACAAAATGATTATATATACACATATATATATATGATTTATATATATGATTGTTATTTATATAAGATTACATATATATAATTATATATAGCATTTGTCATCATAATGTGAATACTTCCTAACTTCTTTAAATAGGTTTGCCCTGATTATCTATTTAGAAGGAAGGAAAAACATGACTAAACTCTTGACTTCATGATGTTTTTTGGATAAATGTGTATCCGACATCAAACTGAGTTTTAACTTCTTAAATAGGAAATTGATCAAACAGAAATAGAGAATGCTGTTTTGTATATATGGGTATCTGTGTCTGTGTTTCTTTTTTCTGAGCTTTTCTTAAATCTAAGCCTCTCTGGTGATTTGATTTAAATAGAGATGGCATTAAATTTTTATTTTGTTGTCTAACACAATTAGACTACTGTAATAAATTAAGGACATTAGTGACCAGTGTTATGAAACAGGATTCCAGCAGATACTAAGAAAATGACAGGGTATAATTCTCATATAAGCATAAAAAATGTTTCTTTGTCTCATAGATTATGGATGATCAGTTGTACGTATTTAATCAAGGTATTTCTTTACTCTCTAGAAAATTTTAAATTTAAATCAAGTTTTCAAATATTAGCTGTTGTAAAAAAAAAATATTAGCTGTTGTCTAGATCAGTAGTTTTTCAATCTCCTTTTTCCACCTCAGAACACAGTGAGGATACAGCATATTCCCTTCAGTAACAGCAATTCACAAAATAAATTATTATTTATATAACCAGCAATCATTCCCATGCATGGCATCCAGCAGAACCAGACAGTGTATCAGTTTGAGTTTTAATAATCATCCAACACATTTTATATATTTCCTTTTCAATGTTCCAGATGCTTACTTCCTACAGCTTGTACTTTGCTGGCCTTGGTTGCAGGCCTAAGGTGAGGGAAATCTAGAATGGACAATAGAGGAAGTAGGTCATAAATATCAGGTGTAGCCTTGAGACCGTTTGCAGCAGCAGTGACTTTGTTCCATTAACCTTCCTGAACTGAATCTTTTTTTTTTTTTTCCATTTCTGAACTGAATCTTTTATAGAGATTGTGGCCCGCCACTATTTTGAGGGTTCTGGACCAGACTTAACACAGGGCAACAAGTGGATCTTGTGGCACAAGGGGTGGACTATCATAAACAGTTCTTATGCTCAGTCTCACATGCTTTCTGCCATCCCATACTCCAGCCATTACCGTGGCAACCAGCTTTGCACAGCTCTGACAAGACCCTGCCTAGGCTCTGCCAACTACCTCCTGCTTTCTGCTCTGGAGCCTCTTTGATGCCTCAGAGTGGGACCTACTCAGGAGTTTACAATCTAAGTGGTCAAAATTTAAAGGAGCCAATAGCCTTCTGAAAAAAAAAATCATTGTTGGGGAGTGGGGTGGATAAATGCTCCAACCATGCTTTAGGAAGACAGTTCTAAGAGAGATTTTATAGCTCCTTGGAATGTTCCAGGAACATCAAGCCATAGGCACTTACAATGATGATCAACGCCATAACATGTACTTTATTTCCTTTTTTCTCTTCTGTTCTCTAGATCACCTCCCAAATAAACTTCCTCATGGGGAGATCCAGGGTTAGTCTTGCCTGTTCATGTTTTATCAATGGTTCCTAAGACCACACTCAAGCTTGATGATTTGCAAGAAAGACTCAACAGAACTAAGAAAAACTGTAATCCCATGGTTACGGTTATTACAGTGAGAGGCTACAGATTAAAATCAGCAAATGAGAAAGGTGCATGTGATGAAGTCCAGGAGAAATCAGGCACAAGTTTTCAGGTGTTTCTTCCTAATGGAGTTGCATGAGGATGCATTTCATTCTCTATGCAAGGATATATGACAACACATGGGAAGTATTGCCAGCTAGAGAAACTCGCTCAAGCCTTGCTATCCAGGATTATTATTGTAAATCGGTCATGTACGCATGCAGTGCCCACATGACAAACCTAAACTACTCAGACTGCAGCTCCCCAGAGGTCAAACTGATACAACATGGTCTAGGGCCTCAGGCATACAAAAACATGTTTAACAGGGCTGGATATTCTAAAGGCTCAGAGATTATCATCCAGGAGCTAACCCAGGGCCAGTCCTATAAAGATAGGCTTTCTTTGGAATGCACAGGGTTTGAGCAACCCAGACCTGCTGAGTTAACCCTTTACTGAACACATGTAGGTTTTTATTTCCCTAACTAGAGCACTAGAGCATAAGGTCCTCAAAGAAAAGGATCATATATATCATATATATATATATGATATATATGTATATGTATATGTATATATTGTTCCCCCAAGGGAAAACATACTTTGTTGTGCCTTTGCCAGAGTCAGAGCAAATTAGCATTCCTGAATTCCTGGACCTAGTTTTCTCCCCAAAACATGTTTTAGTATTATATTTTAAAAACCATTCTGGGGCTGCTGTATTAAAATGGTTTGACACCATGTTGACTACATGCAGTATTATTCACCTCCAAAAAAACCCAAGGGTTCCCACTCTTGTTGACTCCCTACTCCAAGTCTGGATCAGCGTCAAGGGCAAGGTTATTTTATTAGATCACAATGCCAAGGGAGAATTTCATTGTTAATGCAGAGGGATGAAAAGTCCAACCTTTCCCAGAATCATCTCTTTTTGACTCTTCCTTTTTTGGCTCTCTTCCATCCATGAACCCCAAACCAATTAAATTAGAACATCTGGAGGTGGGGACGAGGATCCCAGGTGACTGTAATGTGCAATTGGGACTGAGAACCACTAATGTAGAGTCAAGACTCGGGTGGGGGCTCAGGCAGGCAGTTGCAGAAGAATCCTTTTGACTTACTTAGATATAACCAGTTACAGCCTAATCCTCACTCAAAGCATGGTCCACGGACCAGCAGCATTGACTTCCCCTGGGAGCTTGTTAGAAATGTAGAATCTCAGGCCCTACCCAGCTATCTCAGGCCCTACTCAGAATCTGCATTTTAACAAGATGTTTGGGTGATTCATTTGTATATTTTCAGAAGCAGTGACCTACACAATAGGATTTCTCCTTGTACTCTAGGGCTCCATGTTAGGGTTAGAGCCCAAATCTCTGGCTGGTAAGTGTTCCTTGGCCTGGCACATTTCTTTCTTACAGACGATTGGTGAAGGATGGAATCAGGTTCCTGTCATTTCCATTTCACTCAGTCTAATATCTTAATACGTAAGTTATTTGCAGTGGGTAAAGAGAGGAATGGTGCCAGAATCAATTCCATCGATGACATCAATTTGTATAATAAGAAAATATATTCACAGTGGGCTTTCACTATACTCAAGAAGTTTGTTTTCTTGCCAAGTAGAGATAATAAGGTTTCAGGGAATTGGCTAAAAAATCTTCTGTCACTTTTAATGAATGGAATTTAGGGAAAGAGAGGTCAGTAATTAATATCCCATGGTCATTACACTTGGGCACTAAGCTATTAAATGGTAGTCTCATGCCAGACCTAGACCTGTCCTAAAGGAATTACAGACAAATCTGCTTATCTCAGGTTCTCCCAGCTGACCAGCCTTGTCTCTGGACCATTCAGCCAGCAGCCTTAAAGTAGAACATGAGGTTTTAAGATAATGGCTTATAAAACTCAGACCTTGATAATGATGTAAATGAATCTTTTTTCAGCACTTACTATGTGCTAAGCACTATTCTAAGAGGGTTTTTATTATTATTATTATTATTATTATTATTATTTTATTTTTATTTATTTATTTTTTAAGTAGGCTCCATGCCCGACATAGCCCAGGGCAGGGCTTGAACTCCCGACCCTGAGATCAAGACCTGAGCCAAGATCAAGAGTCAGACACTTAACCAACTGAGCCACCTAGGAGCCCCATAAGAGTTTTAAAAGTATTAACTTATTTAATCCTCACAACTATTTGAGATACTGTTATTGTTCATTTTATACAGGTGGGAAAACTGAGGTACAGAGAGGTTATACGAATAGTAAAGGCAGGATTCAACCCAAGGTAGTCTGCTATCTTCTACATAAAACAGTAGACCTTACTGCATAGAGAATCAATATGGGAAAGGAAGAGAGACCATCTGACTTTCTCTTTTGCCCATCTGGGGAGCATTTGTAAGTTCTACAATTAGATGGGAGAAAAAAATACTCTTTAGTACATATTTTACCTCCCAATGCAATGCCTTTAAAACTTTAATGTGCATACAAATGAGTCAGGGATCTTGTTAAAATGCATATTTGGGCCTGAAGATCTAGAGTAGAGCCCAAGATTCTGAATTTCTAACAAGCTCCCAAGTAATACTGATGCTACTGGTCCAGAATCCACACTTTAAGGGGCAAGGCCATAGGATGCATAAATATTTTTTTAATGCATAAACTAAGGGTCACCTCTTGTTAAGTAGATTTTGTAAGAAGCATTTCACTCCAGAGGCCTGTGAGGCTGCTCCTATCTAATTGTTCATAGGATTTAGAAATGCTCTCCAGACGGGCAGAAGGAGAGTCAGATGGTTCCTGATGCTGTGTGGTGATAATTGTAATCTTTTTTATTCTTGTAATTTAGTATCGCTGATATGTTTAGGATGGAGGTATTCCGAAGTATGTTTCTTACCTCACTGATGATAATAGCTGCTAATATTATTTCCTTGGTTGGTTGATTCATCACTTACATATAACACCCAATGCTTATCATAACAAGTGCCCTCCTTTATGTTTCAGATTTTACATAAACTAATATAAACATATTAGCCAAATGGGTAGTAAAGAACAGTAATTTAATTTAATTTCACTGTAGACACAAGTAAATTTTATTGTTCTCTGTTATAAGGAAAACAAACAATAACAATATTAATATTTTATAACATTATTTTGAACAGATGCTGAGGTTTGGATTTAAAAAGTAGGACTACAGCGTGTAGATTAAATACCATTTATTGCCTACATGGCACAGGAAAGCACACGTTGCAAAGTAATATCCTTTTTAAATTTAAAAGTTAGTGAACATCAAAGGTATTTTTGTAATCTGATGTTTTATTTTAAAAAAAAGAGGGGTGCCTGAGTGGCTCAGTCGGTTAAGCATCCAACTCTTGATTTCCACTCAGGTCATGATCTCAGGGTCATGTGATTGAGCCCCTAGCTGGGCTCTGCGCTGGGCGTGGAGCCTGCTTAAGATTCTCTCTTTCCCACCCTCGCTCGTGCTCTCTCTCTTAAAAAAAAAAAAAAAGTGAACAGGTTTCACACCAGCATATATAATATGATGTCAATAATACACACATAAGAAAGAGACAAGGATATGTACTGAGATTATCAATAGTTATATATGGACAGTAGGGTTATGGATTATGGATTTCTATAATGTAATTTGTAGAAACTTTTTTCTACAACAAACATATAAGCAAGGAAAAATATTAAATTTAATTTTAAAGAAAATAATGTGATCTAAAATCTTTTTATTTTAGTAAGCCAAGAAAAATATGTATATTCTGGCCAATAAGACTGACTTAGTTAACATCAGCAAATCAGTAGTAGAGTTTTTTTCCCCCAACAATAACTCACTGTCATCAAGCTAAAGATTTTTAAATTGTTCTTAGCAAACTCGTAGCACTGCAAATTTATTTTCAAATTCCACAGTTAATTCTCTGCTGCCATATTTTGCTTTTATTATGGAGCTTAAAAATTCCCCAACACCTTAAAATTTCCTGGGGAGGAGGGGAATATACCAACATAGACACAGACTATTAGCTGATTAACTTCTTTACTCTCCAATAGAGAGGCGTGAACATGAGATAGAAAATACTTATGATCAGGACACCTGGGTGGCTCAGTCAGTTAAGCGTCTGTCTTCGGCTCAGGTCATGATCCCAGGGTCCTGGGATCGAGTCCCACATTGGGCTTCCTGCTCAGCTAGGAGTCTGCTTCTCCCCATCTGCCACTCCCCCTGCTTTGTGCTCTCTCTCTGACAAATAAATAAATAAAATCTTAAAAAAAAAAAACAACTTATGACCAACTTTCTTACTTGTGAGAGTAAGAATTTTGAAGCCAATATAAAATAAATACTTTCTACATACTCATGGAAATTAACATTGGCCTTTTGTGTGTGGGTGCTAAACATTTATTTTTTTTTAATTAGAACATTTAGTCCATTTATTTAATGTAATTACTGAATATTTGTGGGGTTTTGGAGGGTTTTTTTTGGAGTTTACACTCTTTTTTCCCCCAAATTTTTATTTAAATTATAGTTAGTTAACATATAGTATAATATTGGTTTCAGGATAGAATTTAAGTGATTCATCACTTACATATAACACCCAATGCTTATCATAACAAGTGCCCTCCATAATACCCATATGGGTGCTAAACATACCATTTTGTTCCAACTTTTTTTTTTTTTTGAGAACTGGGAAAAGCCTAGATTGATATGAAAAGGTGGTCATTGGTTCTTGATCTCTTTTCAATATTTAAATATTCCTAGTGAAAACTGCATAGGTCAAAGTCCATTTGTAGAGACAGAATTCACTCTAGCTAGATTAAGCAGCATGAGATATATTACAGGGTATTTAATGGCTCATGGAATTGTTGGGAATGCTGAAATAACGGACTTCAGTATCATCCTGGGTCATCTCCTGAAGGCACATCACAAGAACTGGGCTGTCAAGGCAGCTGCTGCCCCTGACACAATCAGGGAGCTGCCTGTTGAATTGGGCAGCCTGATCCATGCTTCTCTAGTACAGTAGACACCATCCAATGGGTACTAGAACACCCTACTCTCTCCCTACTTATCTCCATTCCAATCCAAGTCTCTTTGAAAATGCATCTGCATGGCATAATCCAACTCACACCCAAATCCTTAGATGCAAGGAACTCTTAGGAATGTAGTTCATAACTTCTGAGCCTCTTCAGGGCAGGAAGACACATTAAAAAGATGTCAGAATGGATGGTGAGTTAGCCAACTGGGCTCTTTTACAGAATTTATATAGTCACCTACGATTGGGTTATACATAGTAATGAGACATCAAGTGTATTTGCTTTTGGCTATAATTGCATCAATTCTGTCTCCTTCATTTTAGATTTCTTTCCTCTGATCCATTAGGCGTTCATTTCAGATTCATTTTCCTTATTTCTTAATTCTTAGGATCCCTTACTATAATTCTCATGAACCAACAATTATTATTCCTCAGTAGAAGCAGTTTGTTTGGTAGGCAAAATTGTCAAAACATGGAATCTGTGGAGGAAGGAGGATACAACAACAAAAGTTTTCCTTGATCTAAATTAAGGAACCATTGGTATAAACACACCCAATAAAATAGATAAATGGCCCAATTGATGGTAGTTTTCTCCCATTGTTTTAAAGAAACCAGAAAATGGCCCATCAGCTCCTCGTGAATATGACATTTCTTTTTTTAAGAGAGAGAGAGAGAGCGGGGGGGGAGGGGCAGAGGGAGAAAGAGAGAGAGAAACTTTTTTTTTTTAAGATTTTATTTATTTATTTGACAGAGAGAGACACAGTGAGAGAAGGAACACAAGCAGGGGAATTGGGGGAGGGAGAAGTAGGCTTCCCGCCAAGCAGGGAGCCCGATAAGGGGCTCAATTCCAGGACCCCGGGACCATGACCTGAGCAGAAGGCAGACGCTTAACGACTGAGCCACCCAGGCACCCCGGAGAGAGAGAATCTTAAGCAGGCTCCACACTGATGCAGAGCCCGATGTGAGGCTCATTGCAGGGCTCAATCTCACGATCTGGAGATCATGACCTGAGCCAAAATCAAGAATCAGTCACTTAACCGACTGAGCCACAAAGGCACCCCATGAACATGAAATTTCTTAAGATTCAAGTTCATCATGTTAATTGAGAAAGTTGAGTTCCACCCCTTCGACTTGCCTCAGGGTGGAAGAATTTAGTGAAAAGGACAAAATTAGGAAGGATACATACAAGCAAGCAACATGGTCATGCAATGCTTTTCCAAGAAAGTTAAAATTAGTTCAACCTATAAATATATAAAAACTAAATCACAATATCAGTGCACCTCTCTTTTTGCAAACCTCATTTGTTTCTAGAAATTTGAAAGCCAAGTTCTAATCCAAAATTATCATGGGTACCTAGAGCCCACATTCATAATTATGACTCTCAAATTTCATAAGATGTCTGGGTAAGAAGCTTAATAACTTGTCACTCCATAGTCTCCACTGTCCCTCAAGATGTCATGCCTGATTCATTTGGGACATTTAGAACTATAACTGAAGCTTCAGGAGTAAGGTCCTTGCAGAAGGAAACTCTCTGCAGCCCTCTTCATAATCAAAGCTTGTGAATCTTCTCAGGGCTGGGCTGCTTACTAGTTGCTCACTGGAGGCTCTACAGACCGCTCCATAGACAATAGATCAGAAGCTCCTTGACATCAAACACAGACAGACACTGCTCCAGGTTCTGATCCTGGAACTGACTTCCAATTTCATGCTTCTTTTATCTCCTAGATTCCAAAACCTAGAACACTGCTCACGTGCCTTGGCTGTTTGAAAAACTTACTCTAACTCCTTCAGCACCTCCACTAATGGACAGCTCTCCAAAGGCTCTGATCTAGGAGGTATGCCAATTACCCGGTGGACAAAAATTCTTAGAACTGTGTAAGAAAAGTAAGCTATGTAACATTGCACCATATCATTCTCCCACCTGTTCTTTAAGTGGGGCATGTGCCTACCAGGGATACTATTCAGTAATGTCGGAACTCACATGTAGCAAAGCCATGGAGTCCCCTTAATATGAGCTCTTCTGTGAGCAGAGGGGCACATATAATAATAACAATAGCATTTATTAATCACATGCTACCTGCTATGTACCAGGCACTGGTCTAAGAGTTTTACACAAGTAAACTTATTTATGTAACTACTCTGCCAGACAGCCACATATAATATTGTCATTGAAATAATATCTCCATTGTATAGATGAGGAATCTGAAGGAAAAATTACTTAAGAATTTTATATGTAAAGTACCTAAAGCTGTGCCAAGCACTTAGTAGAATCAATAATTACCAAGTGGCAGAGCTGGGATTCAAACAAAAGCACTCCACATGTTTAACCACTTAACTTCTACTGTCCCATCTATATAAACAGAGCACCAAGAACAGTCTTAAGCCCCATAGTTACTCCATAGATATCTGGAAGTAGGATTTTCTAATGCAAAGATCTGATCATAGTGCTCCTTTGCGTCATAACCTTTGATGTCTCACTATCACTTTCAGAAAGAGGCTGACTCCCCTTAGCATGACATTTGAAGCCTCTCTCCATCTCATCTCACTCACTGTTCCCCAAACACCCTGTGCTCGAGCCCACTATTCCCTTCACCATGACAGTACTCCCAACTTGTTTAAATCTCTCTCTCTGTTCATGCTCTTCCTTTTGAAATGTTCTTTTCCAACTTCCCTACCTAATGTCACCCCATCAATAAAACTTTCTCTGAAACCCCTCCTCCAGTCCCAATCCCATCCTGCTGAACTGTTGATTCATCTCTATTCTCCCACAGGAGGTTTCTCACACCTCCCTTATATCACTAACTACATCATATTAAAGTCTCATAGTTTATATGTCAACCTCTCCCAGTGGGTTGGGTGCTCCTTGAAGGAGGACCACAAGCAATGATTGTTTGAAGAGTATGCATAAAACAGTTATTATTATATACCAGGGACTATGTCCATTATAGTTCATCAGCTTTGACTTGTGAATATTAATTTGATTGGTCCTACACCTAGGGAGTTTTCTTTTCTCCATTATATCATGCCTCAGTTTGGGCTCAGAAGCAAACCCTGAGACAACGATTCAAGTGAAAGTAGTTTATATGTAAAGTGCAGGAAGCACTGGTAGGGGATGAGGAAGTGAGACAGGGGAAGCAATGAAGCAATAAAGGGTATGTTATCAAGCTACCTATCCTCGTGGACAACTGGAGCTTAGTGCTGCTAGGAACGTGGGGAAATGGTGTAATATACACCTCAAAGTTGTCTACTCTAGAGGAAGTGTTATGTTGAGTATTTGTACACCATGTCCTATCAGTCCTTGGTTGAGGGAGCTCAGGTATTTTAATTCCCCATTCCTTCGTTTTAGCCTGTGCCTTTTCATCTGGGCAGAGCCCTCAAAGAGGTGGAGATACCAGCAGCTGGAAGTGGGCTAGGGTGTGCTGAAGTGGCAGAAGGAGGAATCTGGGCAAGACACTGACAGACTGACAGCATGTGCAGCAATGCCACTCTGAAACTCCCTAGGGTTGTGCAGGGGGAACCTGAGTTAGAATTTTGAAAGGTTTTAAGTCATTCTCACTTGATAGTAAAGTTTCTTAACTCCTAGAACAGAACACAAATTCCCTGTCTATGGAGCTAGAGAACGTAGGTGGTTGGAAGCCTGAAAGTAATATGAGACTGAACCAGTGGATAGAATCTAATATGAATTGGTACTGGTATTGTTTGCATTATAGATGAGGTTATAACATCAAGGAATAGGTGAATATCCACTATAAATCAAGAAATTTTTTAAAAAGTTTTAGTTAAAGAGCACAAATTACAAATGGAGAGCATGGCCTTTACTCATAGATATAAGCCAAATAAATATAAAGACATTTAAAGATCAGGTTAATAAAGGAGTTAGCAGATAGGATCTGGGAGAGTACACTCCAAAGGAAAAAAGTATTAAGAACTTGAATAGCCATCTGACACAACTGTGCTTGTGGCTTAAGTATCTCTTCTGGGTTTTGATAAGGGAGTTTTATGGAGAACAAACCAATATAGGAGCAAAATATAAATGGCTGGAATCTGTAATAATAGCTTAGGGGGAATAGTAGTGCTATGCTGTTTCTTTAATGTTCCCAGCAGTGTTCTTACAAGTATTTTACTAAGCAAAATGCAAGTTTTAAAAATAACTTCTTGCATGGAGCTCTCTGATTTATTCTGTTCAGAGCATGCCATGTCTGTGCAGGCCATACAGTGTAGACAGGTAGAGGGGGTAAAGAACTGAGTTGATTGAGAATATCAACCCATATGTAAAAGGTAGCCAAATTTAAAAGGAGTCTAGCCCCCACATAGGATATGTGTGATATAAACATCTCATAATAAAGAATGTTGCAGCAAGAGAGGGTAGTCTACATGAAAATATGAAAATCGGGGTCAGAACAACAGAGTTGGCAGTGTCCTTCTATCTAACATTGTCCAGGGGAACAAACACTGATGCTGGGGAAAGTAAATATGCTTACTAAAGGCAGTACCCAGCTCTGAGTCAGAAATGACTCATTTAGCTTCCTGATATATCTGGCCATACTATCAACCTTCCTTTGTTCTGACTTTGTGCTCACAAAGCCACCAACTGATTTGTATTCACACAGGCTTGAAGATATCTTGAAACCAGGAAGAGCTTCGTGGAGGACAGTCGTGAACGTGTTGCTATAAAGTACAGCCCCCAGCATAAAATGATAATTTGGTGAGCATTGTGGTTGGTCTAAGTCAGATCACTTGAGTCAGCTGGCTTTTTTGGTAGGCTGGCTAAGTGAAGTTCCTGGGTCACAAAGCTAAGAACCAGACTTGGAAGGCTAGTGATTTCACCAAGATAGGGCCAATCTACAAGGTCTTCCTCACAGATTGGAAAACCAGCCAATCAACCCCTACTCAGACGACCTCCATACCTTCAAACTGGACAATATTACCCACACTGGCAGTAAATGTGGAAAAATATATACAAAAGAAAACTTTCTCAAAACACAGAGGCAAAGAGGGCTAGTACAGTATGAAGAGCCCACACTTTGGAGTGAGGATTCCAGGATACTCTGTACCTCTACCTCCACTGTAGAATGGAAATAGTTATACTATCTGCTCCTGCCAGGGCACCAGAATTTATACAGACAAATAAACATTGTCTTCCAAGGTCATCCTAAGAATCTATATATTCTTTCCAAAAAAAAAAAAGTTACTGTTCAAAATATTTTTGGGGGGGACACCTGGGTGGCTCAGTCGGTTAAGCATCCGACTCTTTTGATTTCAGCATAGGTCTTGATCTCAGGGTTTTGAGTTCGAGCCCCACATTAGGGTTCACATTAGGCATGGAGCCTACTTAAAAACAACAACAAAAAAACAAAAACAAAAAACTTTTTTGGAACTTTACTTTGGTAATTTCCCTCAGAATCATTTTCCAGGCCACAAAACAAAATCTGTCTCACTTACCAGGATTCCACCTCATTTTGCAGCAAGAAATAACCTTTCCCTGTCTGGTCACCCATTTTGGCCATCATACTATGCTGTAAATGACAACTGTGTACAATTTATAACTGCAAAACGAATCTCCCAAACTCATGGCTCCTTTCCCACAGCCCATGAACATGGCTAGATTCTCTGAACTTCATTGCACCTAGTTCTAGCTCCATTATTTCTACACTGCCACAAACCTAGAAAGAGTAGTTTGCATTTCTGCTTCTTTATTCCCCCTTAACGATTCACTATTTGCAACCTGACTTCCAATTCCTCTACTCTACTCAGTTCCTTTGTCAAAGTTCACCAATGGCTTTCTAAAAACTAAACCGAACAGCTTTTTTTCACACTTCATTCTGCATCTCTGGAGCATTTGATCCAATGACCAGCCCCTCCTGACACACCTTTCTTGGTATCTCTGCCAATCATTTCTTCTGATTCTCCTCCTCTTTCCCTGATTACTACTTGATATGTTCTGACTCTTTTTCCTTGAATGCATACTTTCTCAGAATTCTGTTTTGGGGTCTCTTTTCACTTTATACTCTTTTCCTGGGAATATTCAGTCATCCCATGCCTTAACATAGTTGCCTCTTGAATCAATCTCTGTAGCCCTAATTCCTTTGGGTTTGAGAGTCAACAGCTTGCAGGACATCTAAATGTAGCTGTACTTAGACATTCAAATACCATGTGTCAAAACCTAAACTTATTGTCTCATCTCTCTACCCAGACCTTGGCCAGGTCTATTGGCTAGAACAAAGAAATATGACACAGTTCAAGTGGCCTCTCTATGTGATGACTCTTCTTCACAGCTTGGTGACTTAGTTCCAAAAGGGAGTGTCCAAAGAGGACCAAGTGGAAGCTGTATGCCTCTTATAACATAGGTTCAAAAGTCAGATAGTGTCACCTCTGGTATTCACAGGCCCACCCAAATTCTAAGGGAAGGGAACACAGAGCCTACCTCTGGATGGGAGAAACATTACCATCACATTCTAAGAAGACCACTGGGTATGAATGATCTTGTCACAGCCATCTAAAAAAATACAATTTGCCATATTACCTTTCTGCTCCTCCCACAGTGTTATACAGCTCTCAGGGATATCATTTACCTGGCAGGGTTTGGGGGAGCTACTCACATAAAATACATTTTTGTGGTTCAGGCCCTCCTCATCTCTCATCTGGATATTGCTCTCGATGCTTTTGCTTTTTCATTTCTAATCCACCCTTCTTACCATTCTCAGCCCCAAATTCTTCCTAAAATCGAATCATCATCATAATTATAGCTAACTTTTATTGAATACTTACTATCAGACACTATGTTCAACTCCATATAAGCATTAACTCATATAATCTTTAGAGCAATGCTAAAAGCTAGGCCTTATTATCACTCCATTCCACAAATGAGGAAAATAAGAACTTGAAAGGTAAAGTAACTTGCTTAAGAGTTTACACTTAAATAACGGTGGATCTAGGGTTGGTACCAGAAAATCTTAACTTCAGTGCATAAAATCTTAGCACCTATACTGGCTTCCCCAATTCCAATTATGTAATTTCCTGGGGTACCTGGCTGGCTCAGTCGGTGGAGCATGACACTCGTGGTCTCTGATTTGTGAGTTTGAACCCCACACTGTGTGTAGAGATTACTTAAAAATAAAAAAGTCTTAAAAAAAAAACTTCTCTAGATCTACATTGCCTTCATTAACATTATTTTATGTTGGTCCCTCCCCTCCCAGCCTAGTCATTCACCTTAGCTTTTTTGTCCCTTACAATCTGGTCATGCTTGACTTTTTCTTATTCCTCAGATATTCAGCTTAATGCACTTTGATTTTGCACATCCTTATGCCTCTTCCTAAAACGCTATTATCCCATTTTTATGGCTTTTCTTTTTTTTTTTTAAAGATTTTATTTATTTATTTGAGAGAGAGAGCACATGAGGGGGGGAGGGTCAGAGGGAGAAGCAGACTCCCTGTTGAGCAGGGAGCCCGATGCGGGACTCGATCCCGGGACTCCAGGATCATGACCTGAGCCGAAGGCAGTCGCTTAACCAACTGAGCCACCCAGGTGCCCCAATTTTTATGGCTTTTCAAGACCATCATAAGCCTCACCCTTACTGTGGAAGACTTCATTCATCCCCCAATGCTAACACTCTGCCTTGTGCAAAGCAAGTGTTCAGTGGAAGCTTGTTAGGCTGAAGAGTATTATATACATACCTCTACATAGGAGATATTTTTTGCAAATAAACTAAAAAAGTATTTCTTGGACATTTACTATCAAAAACTAGGGAACAGCAACTATGTGGCACCAGAGCTGGGATCTGGATCTGATTCTTCTGTAGAAGGACTCAATACCCTGTCCATTGGATCATTCAGATGTTGTGCCCATTTCATAGAGGCAAACAAAAATAGAGTAAGTTAGATGTTTCAATAAATTACAATGTTTTGTATTATATAAAGTACAAGGGAATGAAGGGAATGATTATTTTTGCTCTAGTGGGATCACTTCAGGAGAGCAAAGTAAAACAAATTTCAAGCAGAGGAAGAAGCAGGAGAGACAGTGTAATGGTGGGAATGTGTACGGGATGTCCAGGTAAATGACAGTGAGAAATATGGGGAAGGATGTATGTAGGCAAGTCTGGAGAAATGAGCTCAGCAAAATTGTAAAGGGCTTTTTTTATTTTAAAACTGTGTTAAGATGTACAGACTTCATTCCGAGGGCAATGAGAAGCCATCAAGAGTTTGATGCCATGGCAAGAGGTAGATGCCATGGTAAGATCTGAGTTTTAGAAAGATCACTCTAATGTAGTGTGGGAGGTTGAATGGGAGAAGAATGAGCAGGAGATAAGAACTGCTGGGCTGATTCAGGCAGTGGGTGTGGAGAAGAGATGGATGTGAGAGACAGTCTAACAGAGCCTAGTAGCCTTATTATTCAGAGAGATTATGGTGACAAAATACAAGAGAAAAGGAATAGTATGCAAGAGTGAATGCATATTTGCCCATCCACGTACTGTTTGTTACTTATTCTTTAAGCATAGTACCTTGAGAAACTGCAGATTATGAATTTTATCCAAATTGCTCATGTTTTGTTAATACTCATTATTTTAGACTAGTTCAGAATTTGTAATGAAGATACTTGCTGGGTAAAATTTAACTTGGCACCATCTTTTACAAAGAAAGGACGGAAGGAAGGGAAGGAGATACATTTGCTAAGCAAATTAGTATTCTAAATCAGACTGTAAGAAAAATTTCTTCTGAAAATAATAGTTTTGAGCCTTTCAAAATCCATATAAATACAAAGAAATATGACACAGTTCACTTCCAGTTCACACGAGGAGCCACATTGCTATGTTCCACCCTCTGTTCCTCACCCAAATATCTCTTCTATGGTTGCCTATAAACAACTGGGAATAATCTTAGAGTTATTAAAAAACTATGGGGCTGGAAGGAAAGAAAAAGAAGGAGCAACGATAAGCAGTGACAGGGTGAGGAGCGGCCAACTCCTCACTGCAGTCTGCAAAACCTTAAACTCTTTCACCCTCACTATCTGGATCTTTAAAATTTGCTTTGTCATCTAGCCAGAAATTCTATCAATTAGCAGTTCTTTTGGGCTCATAAATATCTGTTTTAAAAAAAATCCAAATACTGTGGGGATTATTAAAGTCAGGTTAGTCATCCTTGGATTACTGAGAAGGGTGGGAATTTGGCTCAGATCCTTTAACAGGGCAGAAGTAGAACACAGTAGGACTGGTGAGGAGATGCATTAGAAAAAGGAGTAAGGGGCAAAAGACAGGTCAGAACTTTGTACTTTATTGCTCAGATAAGAGCAAGAAAACATCCTTTCTCTCCCTCTTCACTTCAGCATCTCATTTTTGTTCCTAGAACCAAAATTAGGATGAGGCTTCTTAGTATAAATTTGGGCACCATTATAACTTGAGTATGCTGCCATAATCAAGAATTATGGATTTCATCTTAAATGCCCCTTCTTAGACCCTTTATTTGGGGTCTCAGAAGGAGAAGAAAGAGAGAAAGGTGTACAAAAATTATTTGAAGAAATAATAGCTGAAAACTTTCCTATCCTGGGGAAGCAAACAGATATCTAGGTTGAGAAAGCACTTAAACAATGAACCCAAAGAGGTCCACATCAAAACATATAATAATTAAAATGTTGAAGATAAAGGGTGCCTGGGTGGCTCAGATGGGTAAGCAACTGACTCTTGGTTTGGGCTCAGGTCATGATCTCTGGGTCATGGGATTGAGCCCTGCGTCAGGCTCCGCACTCAGTGGGGAGTCTGTTTGAAGATTTTTCTCCCTCTGCTCCTCCCCCCACTCACATGCATGTGTGCTCTCTCTCAAATAAATAAATCTTCAAAAAAATTTAAAAATTAAATGTTGACAATTAAAGATAAGGAGGGAATCTTAAAAGCAGTAAGAGAGAAGCAACTACTTAAGTACAAGGGAAAACCCATATGGCTATCAGCTGATTTTTTAGCAGAAACTTTGCAAGCTAGAAGAAAGGGGCATGATATATTTAAAGTGCTGAAAGGAAAAAGTCTACAACCAGGAAGGCCCTACCCAGCAACGTTATCATTCAGAATTGAAGGAGAGATAAAATTTCCCAAAAAATAAAAGTTAAAGGAACTCATCACCACTAAACCAGCCTTATGATATTAAAGGGACTTCTTCAAGCAGAAAAGGCCATAATTAGAAGAAAATTATGAAAGGAAAAAATGTCATAAGTAAAAGCAAGCATATAGAGTAAAGGTAGTAGATAACTTATAATGCTAGTAAGAAGGTTAAAAAACCAAAGTGGTAAAATCAATCAGACCTCAGAAAATTAGTAAAGAAGATGTGGTCCATATGTACAATGGAATATTACTCAGCCATCAGAAAGGATGAATACCCAACTTTCACATCAACATGGATGGGACTGGAGGAGATTATGCTAAGTGAAATAAGTCAAGCAGAGAAAGTCAATTATCATATGGTTTCACTTATTTGTGGAACATAAGGAATAGCATGGAGGACATTAGGAGAAGGAAGGGAAAAATGAATGGGGGAAATCGGTGGGGGAGACGAACCATGAGAGACTATGGACTCTGAGAAACAAACTGAGGGTTTTAGAGGGGACGGGCGTGGGAGGATGGGTTAGCCCAGTGATGGATATTAAGGAGGGCACATACTGCATGGAGCACTGGGTGTTATATGAAAACAATGAATCATGGATCACTACATCAAAAACTAATGATGTATTGTATGGTGACTAACATAACATAATAAAATAAAGAAAATTAGTTAAGAAGACTCACAGGATAAAAAGATGTAAAATATGATAACACATACATAAAACATGGAGGGGGGGCAGTAAAAAATGAAGTTCTTTTAGAATGTGTTCAAACTTAAGTAACCATCAACTTAATAGAGCCTGCTAAATACTTAGGATGTTATATATGAACCTCAAGGTAACCACAAACAAAAACCCTATAATAGATGGATAAAAAGAGAGAGAGAGAGAGAGAAAGTAATCCAAACATAAAACTAAAGAAAGTCACCAGTCACTAGGAAAGAAAGCAAGACAGAAAGAAAGGACCAGAGAAGTACAAAACAACCAGAAAACAATTAACAAAATGGCAATAAGTACATACCTATCAATAATTACTTTAAATGTAAATGGTCTAAATGCTCCAATAAAAAGATATAGGGTGATGGAATGGTTAAAAAAACAAGACCCATCTATATGCTGCTTACAACCGACTCGTTTCAGACCTAAAGACACATACAGACTGATAGAAAAGGAATGGAAAAACATTTACCATGTAAATAGAAGTGAAAAAAAAAAAAAGCTAGAGTAGCAATATTTATATCAGACAAAATAAACTTTAAAACAAAGCCTGTAATAGGAGACAAAGAAGGGCATTACATGATAAAGGGATCAATCCAACAGGAAGATATAATAACAATTTTAAGTATCTATGCACCCAACATAGGAGCACCTAAATACATAAATCAAATATTAACAGACATAAAGGGAGAAATTGACAGTAATACAGTAATAGGAGAGGAATTTAACACTCCACTTACATCAATGGATTGATCACCTAGAGAGACAATGAATAAGGAAATAGTGGCTTTAAATGACACATTGGACCAGATGAACTTAACAGATATATACAGAACATTCCACCAAAACCAACAGAATATACATTCATTTCAAGTGCACATGGAACATTTTCCAGGATAGTTCATATGTTAGGTCACAAAATAAATCTTGATAAATTTAAGAAGATTGAAATCATATCAAGCTTCTTTTCTGACCACAACAGTATGAAAGTTAGAAATCAACTACAAGAAAGAAAAAAATGGGAAAAACACAAAAACATAGAAGCTAAACAACATGCTACTACACAACTATTGGGTCAAAGAAGAAATCAAAGAATACATGGAGGCTAATGAAAATGAAAACACAACACTCTAAAATCTTTGGGACACAGCAAAAGCAATTCTAAAATGGAAGTTTATAGCAATATAGGCTTACCTCAAGAAGCAAGAAAAATCTCAAACAATCTAACCATATACCTAAAGAAACTAGAAAAAGAACAAACAAAATCAAAACCAATAGAATGAAGGAAATAAGAAAGATCAGAGCTCAAATAAATGAAATAGAGACTAAAAATATAATAAAAAAAAAAAACAATGAAACCAAGAGCAGCTTCTTTGAAAAGACAAACCAAGTTGATAAACCTTTAGCTGGACTCATCAAGAAATAAAGAGAAGACTCAAATAAATAATATCAGAAATGAAAGAGAAGTAAAAGCTGATACCACAGAAATACAAAGGGTTGTAAGAGACTACTACAAAAAAATTACATGCCAGAAAATTGCTGGAAACCTAGAAGAAATGAATAAACTTCTAGAAACATACAATCTTCCAAAACTGAATCAGGAAGAAATAACAAACCTGAACAGACTGACTATTAGTAATAAAATTGAATGGGTAGTCAGAAACTCCTTAAAACAAAAGTTTAGGATCAGATGGATTCACAGATAAATTCTACCAAACATTTTTCAAAGAAGCGTTAATACCTATTCTCAAACTATTCCAAAGAATAGAAGAGGAAGTAAAGCTTCCAAATTCATTCTATGAGGCCAGAATTACCTTGATTCTAAACCATCCAAAGACACTACAAAAAAAGAAAACTACAGGCCAATATTCCTGATGAACATAGATGAAAAAATCTTCAAAATATCAGCAAACTGAATTTAATAATACATTAAAAGGATCATTCACCAAGATCAACTGGGATTTATTCCAGGGATGCAAGAATGGTTCAATATCTGCAAATCAATGTGATATACCACATCAACAAAATGAAAGATAAAAATCATATGATATCTCAATAGTTGCAGAAAAAGCTTTTGACAAAATTCAACATCTCATAAGAAAAATCTCAACAAAATTGGTTTAGAGAGAACATACCTCAACACAATTAAGGCCACATCTGACAAACCCACAGCTAACATCATACTCAATGGAGAAAAACAAAACTTTTTCCTCTAAGATCAGGAACAAGAAAAGGATGTCTGTTCTTGCCACTTTTATTCAACATAGTACTGGATGTCCTAGCCACAGCAATCAGGCAACAAAAATAAAAGAAAGGCATCCAAATTGGTTAAAAAAAAAAAGTAAAACTGTCATTATTTGCAGATGATATGATACCATATATAGAAAACCCTAAAGACTCCACCAAAAAACTATTAGAACTAACAAATGAATTCAGTAAAGTCACAGGACACAAAGGTAATATACAGAAATCTGCTGCATTTCTGTACACTAATAAAAGTAGCAAGAATGAAAAATTAAGAAAACAATTCTATTTACAATTGCACCAAAAAGAATAAAATACCTAGGTATTCCTTAATACATAGGTATTAAACTTAACCAAGGAGATGAAAGGCCTGTACTCTGAAAACTGTAAAATATTAATGAAAGAAATTGAAGAGGACACAAACAAATGAAAAGATATTTTATGCTCATGGGTTGGAAGAATTAATATTGTCAAAATGTCTATACCACTCAAAGCAATCTACAGATTCAATGAATCACTATCAAAATACCAATAGTACTTTTTACAGTACTAGAACAAATAATCTTAGAATTTGTATGGAACCACAAAAGACCCCAAATAGCCAAAGAAATCTTTAGAAAAAAAGAACAAAGTAAGAGGTATCACAATCCCAGATTTGAAGATATACTGCAAAGCTATAGTAATCAAAAACAGTATTATACTGGCAAAAAATAGACATAAATCAATGGAACAGGATAGAAAACCCAGAAATAAACCCACATTTTATGGTCAATTAATCTATAACAAAGGAGGCAAGAATATCCAATGGGAAAAAGAGTCTCTTCAAGAATATCCAGTCTCTTCAAAAAGTGGTGTTGGGAAAACTGGATAGTGACATGCAAAATAATGAAACTGGATCACTTTCTTAAACCACACAAAAATGAACTCAAAATGAATAAAGAACTAAATGTGAAACCTGAACCATAAAGCTCTTAGAAGAAAACATAGGCAGTAATCTCTTGAGCATCAACTGTAAGCAACATTTTCCTAACTACGTCTCCTCAGGTAAGGGAAACAAAAGCAAAAATAAACCACTGGGACTATATCAGAATAAAATCCTCCACATGGTGAAGGAAACAATCAACAAAACTAAAAGGCAACCTACTGAATGAGAGAAGATATTCTCAAATGATATGCATGATAAGGGGTTAAGATAAAAATATGTAAAGAGGGGTGCCTGGGTGGCTCCGTCGTTGAGCGTCTGCCTTCAGCTCAGGTCATGATACCAGGGTTCTGAGATCGAGCCCCACATCCGGCTCCCTGCTCAACGGGAGGCCTGATTCTCCCTCTCCCACTCCCCCTGCTTGTGTTCCCTCTCTTGCTGTCTCTCTCTGTCAAATAAAATAAATAAAATCTTTTTAAAAAATTAAAAAATAAAAACATGTAAAGAATGTATACCACTCAACACACACACACAAACCAATCTAATAAAAAAGAGGCAGAGGACCTGAATAGACATTTTTCTAGAGAAGACATACAGATGGCCAACAGACAAGTGACAAACGCTCAACATTACTCATCCCCAGGGAAATGCAAATCAAAATCACAATGAGATATCGCCTCATATCTGTCAGAAAGGCAAATACTAAAAAGACAAGAAATAACAAGTGTTGGTGAGGATGTGGAGAAAAGGGAACCCTCATGCACTGTTGGTAGGAATGTGAACTGGTGCAGCCACTGTGGAAAACAGTATTGAGGTTCCTCAAAAACCTAAAAACAGAATTACCATACAACTCAATAATTCCAGGACTCGGTATTTATCCAAAGAAAATGAAAACACTAATTCAAAAACATATATGCATCCCTACGGAAAGCATTGTATACAATAGTCAAGATACGGAAGCAATGCAAGTGTCAAAACCTATAGATGAATGGATAAAGATGATGTGGTGAATACACACACACACACACACACACAGTGGAATATTATTCAGCCATAAAAAAGAATGCGATCTTGCCATTTGCAACAACATGGATGGATCTAGAGAATATAATGCTAAATGAAGTAAGTCAGGCAGAGAAAGACAAATGCTGTATGATTTCACTAATATGTGGAATCTAAAAAAACAAAACGAATGAACAAACAAACAAAAACAGAATATAGAGAACAAACTGGTGATTGCCAGAGGGGAGGGCGTGGGGAAGATGGGAGAAATAGGTAAGTGGATTAAGAGGTCCAAACTTCCAGTTATAAAATAAATAAATCAGTAGGATGAAAAATACAGCATGGGGAATATAATCAATATTGTTGTCATAATGTTGGAGGAAAAAAAAAAGAAAATGCCAAACTGCAGATTAACATAACTAGGGATCCAAAATATAAGACCTATGAAATATGAAGATCATATAGATTAAATCTTTCATGAATTACTAAAATTAAGTGTGCATATGGGCACACACACACACAAACCCCATACTCCTATAAATGTATTCCTTTTAATTTTATGGTGACAGACATTCAGGATTATCATTTGCTACTTTTACTTTTTGGTGACTATTTAACTTAAAAGAACAGACTATAAATTATCTTCAATGCAACAATATAGTATATAGCTAGTTTTAAACAATTTCAGATTAGTTATAGTCTAACCAATAATATAATCACACAGAAATGGTAAATATATGGACTGCCTATGACCTTAATTTCAGGTGGAATTACTATGGATTTGGTATAAGATAAAAAACTTATCCCCATCATCATTATCACTAATATTTAACAAGTATATCAAGTTTGCCAGGAACTGTTCACTATCTCATTTAAACATCATTATCACTCTGTGAAGAAGTATCTTGCAACCCCTTATCACAGATGCAATAACCAAGACCTATGGATTATAGTAGATACTTGTGAAGGACCATGCTACATGTACTGGTATGCTTGATTTCAGTGCACCTTGGATGCATAGTTGCATGCATGTTGGCAAGGTCCCACATCAATTCTGGGCCTCAGCACTTCTCTGCTTTGCTGCCTCAGGAGTTTCTTTGAAGCCTTGAGAAGCTGCTCAGCCACCCAGCAATCTAGAAGGGGGAGGGGTCAAGACAATGACCTTAGGGTCTACTTGCAATCAATGGGGGCAGGAATCAGTAGGTAAATGCACCAGTATCCCCATCTTGTGATAGACAGTTCTTACACAGGTCCTCAGAAGGTCCCAAGCACAAGTGAGTCTCATTTGCCCACAACAGCAACCAAATCATTAATACACCTCTCATTGGTTTTCCTCCTTTCCAAATCTCAATTTTCCCACCTTCGCTTCCTGGGATCACTTCTGAAGTAAATTATCTTCACCCAAGTTCTTATTTCAGGCTCTGCTTTCAGGAGAACCCAAAATAAGGCAAGTTGATTAAGCAATTTGCCCTAAACCAAACAGCAATTGGTAGAGCCAGGAATGAAAGCTCATAGTCTGTTTCTAATACCTCCGGTCTTAGAGCCATTCCCATTATGCATTAATACTGTATCTATAAAACCAAGTAGAGAGAGAAAAAAGAGAAGGTGGATATCAAATACATTCTCCATTCTCTTAAAAAAAATCAGATATGGTTTTGCCATTCCACATTAAACGTCATGCTGAAAGAACAGCATAGCATGCACTTGGCCCCTGACCTGGGGAAGCTGGGATCTAATGCCCATATGCCCTGTGTTATGGACATCAGTGAACAATATGAAGAGGCAATGTACTCGGAGCACTGAGTGTAGTGATGAATGTGTGATATTCACATCTGTATCAGGGTCATAAATAAGAACCCATTCAGGCTGGAAGATAATACATAATTGGAGTGGCCAGGGAATCAGAGGAAATTTTAGACAATTTTAGACAATATTTTCAGGACTGTGTTCTGGTTCCATTACTAAATATACTGTGTGGTTTAGGACACATTACTGAACCCTTCTGAGCCAGTTTCCTCATTTGTTAAGTGAAGACAATACTTCTTACCCTGTTTCTTCCACAGGGCTGCTGGCAAACCCAAGTGAGATACTATACTTGAGACTTCTTTGAATCACATAAAGCAGTTGGCAAATATAAACTACTATTACTAACAATTTGACACGCCATCATCACCAGTGTATAGGATTAGTTCTGCATTTATTGCATGACAAGCACCATGGACAAACTTTTCCAGAGGACGTGTCATATGTGCAGCAGTATATGACCTTCTATGACATTAGTTACAACAGAGTGGACTTAAATGCAGAACATATCTGATTTTGAGCCTCCCAAAGAAATGGTCTTTCACTAACGGGAGCTTCCATATTAGTGTAATATGGCATTGAGAATAATGCTGTGGCAACGTTTCAGCGTACTGCTTTCTTTTTCTTGAATGTATTCCAGGGTCAACATCACTTAGTCAGAGTTAGCTAATTGGTTAAAGACATGAGTTAACTCCTCCAGACCACTGGGTACCAATTAGTGCTAATTTTGGCTGTAGTGAAGTACAGGCTGGAACCAACCTAAAGACATTGAATGGGATAAATGCAAAGTCCTGTTTTTAGAGACAAGGAATTTTAGAAAATGAACATTGGTTATCTTCTCATTGTTTGGGAGGGCCCAATAAATAGCACTGTATCTGAACCAACTGAGAGATAGAACAATGACATAAGGCAGTTGGGGATAGAACTGTTATTTTACTACTGTTGATGTAATAAGTAAATAAGTTAAGTAAATGTGTGCTGGGCACTGTGTTGGGCTCTGGAATATTGACCAGATGATGAAATAACTGGCTTAAATCTGCAGGCAAGTGGGCCTCCCAATACAGAACCCCACTGGACTGCTGAGGTCTCCCTGGGGACTCACACTCCTTCTAAAACTTTTAGCACAGGGTAGCAGGCCAGGGCACATCCTTTCTGTGGGCCAGCTTGCTCCCAAAGAAAGAGGAGATAGAAAGGCATGAGCTACGGGTGTCCATGTTCTCCTTCCAAACTCATCTATCGGATTAAGTCACTCTTCTGGAGAGATTGAGTGAGAAGGATGGATATAGCCCAAGACTCATTCAGGAATGGGGTTTGTACCACACAGAATGATACATCAGGATTGGGGAGAGAAGTTCTCTGCTCTGTAAAGCAGAGAGGCCTGGAGAGAATATGTGACCTTTCCAGGATTATACAGCAAGTTGATGGCAGTGTCAGGGCTGAACCCCAGAGCTACTGTATTTATTTGTACTAAAAAAATGGAGCAAAAACAGAATGAGAGGGACCCTCTGATTTATAAGCTTTGCATCTTGAAAGGCTGGGGGTTGGGGTTGCTTAGTAAACTACAAACTTAATATGAAACAGTTGGTGATGAATGTGTCTCTGGAATAGTGTCCTGATCACAGAAACTAACGTATTTGTTATTCTCCAAAACTTTCTGGAGGACTGTACTCAACTCCATGAGACCCATTTCATTAGGAAGATTGATAATATAGAAAATACAGAAGAATGTGATCAGGGTAGTAAGACACTGAAACAGAACTGCAGTTTGAAAAGGCATCACTGAGAAGAGGGAGTGGATTTGTTTCTGGAGAGCTCCAGAAGAGAGACAGAACAAAGACCAGTGAGGCAAAGTTATATGGAAGCAGTTTTAAGTCAGTAGAGGGAAGAACTTTATAACACACACACACACGCACACAATCTAGCCTTGAGAGGGATGCCAACTTGATCATGTCACCACCTTGTAAAAACCACTGGATGGTTTCCCAGTGCTCTTAGGATGAAGTCCAAGTTCCTTAGGAGAGTTTACAAGGCCCTTTGTGGCAGGCCCTCCTGTTGGTGCCCAGCCCCAGCTTGTCCCTGCTCCCCCCTCACTCAGCTGGCTGCAGCCACACTGGCCTTCTTTCGGTCCCAGTGCACAATAAGGTCCTCCCCACCTCCCAGTCTCGAACATTCAGGTTCTTCTGCCTGGGTGGTCTTCCTTCTTTTCTATACCAAACCAACTGCCATTTATCTTTCTCCCATCTTCATGGAATCCTTCCTGACCTCCTGGAGGAGGCCACTTTGTCCTCTGTGCTCTCCATCTTAGCATTTATCTTTACTTTTCTCACTTGACCTTTTAATAAACGTTTGTCTTGGGCGCCTGGTTGGCTCAGTCGGTTAAGCGTCTGCCTTCCACTCAGGTCATGATCTCAGGGTCCTGGGATTGAGTGCCACATCGGGCTCCCTGCTCAGTGGGGAGTCTGCTTCTCCCTCTCCCTCTGCCCCTCCCCCCTGCTTGTGTTCTCTCTCAAATAAATAAATAAAATCTTAAAAAAATAGATTTTAGGGGCGCCTGGGTGGCTCAGTTGGTTAAGCGACTGCCTTCGGCTCAGGTCATGATCCTGGAGTCCCGGGATCGAGTTCCACATCGGGCTCCCTGCTCAGCGGGGGGTCTGCTTCTCCCTCTGACCCTCTTCCCTCTCGTGCTCTCTGTCTCTCATTCTCTCTGTCTCAAATAAATAAATAAAATCTTCAAAAAAAATAGATTTTATTTATTTATTTGACAGACAGAGACACAGCGAGAGAGGGAACACAAGCAGGGGGAGTGGGAGAGGGAGAAGCAGGCCTCCCATGGAGCAGGGAGCCCGATGCGGGACTCGATCCCAGGACCCTGGGATCATGACCAGAGCCGAAGGCAGACGCTTAACGACTGAGCCACCCAGGCACCCCAATAAATAAAATCTTTTAAAAAATATTTGTCTTTCCTACTCATCTGTGAATTCCATGAGGGCAAGAAGCATATTTTCACTGTTAATATTCCAGAGCCCAACACAGTGCCCAGCACACATTTACTTAACATAGATGTCCTGAGAGAGGAGGGAGTAGAGGTGGGAAGGAAGGAGAAAGGAAGAGACTCCCTGGAACCAGAAAGGTTCAAGCAGAAGGAAAATGGTTGAAAATATTCCTGCACTGAGTGGGAAGATGCACCCAGATAAAGCTATTCAGCAAATAATTGCTAGGCACATGCGGTGTTCCAGATGCTACGTGCAGATGATACAGTACTGAATCAATCCCAACTCTGATGTATAAGGAACCTTTAGATTCTAAGAGCTGGTGATTAAATAAAGCAAATCCATTTAGTACAGTAAGATGGAAAAAAGCAAAAAAAAATGAAAATGTATGGCATTCTGCACCAGGTTTCCATCCCAAACTAGTCATATCTAATTTCATTAAATACATATGATTGCCTTTGAATATTGGAATTACGTATTTCCGGCAAGCCACAGCTATAGTTAACAAGGAACAGAGAGGGAGAATTAAGCTAATATCTCATGCAAAACAACTGTGAGGACGAAAATAAGGAACCATCCCAGGGATTCAAACTAACCTTTCTTAGTAACCACTGAATACACTTAAAACCCAACTGAGTTTGTTTCCATAGAGTCCTTCCAAAGAGTTCAAATATGTAAGGACAGAGATGAGAAAAATTTAAATTCCCCTTTTCCAGGATGTCATCAGCAGTGAAAGTCATCATTTAGAATCCACTGCTTTTTAAAATATCACTTTCATGTTTTTCTGATGAAAGAATGAAGTCAGACTTGCAGCTCCTTCTATGAGCAGGGCTAGGCAGAGCAGATCAGGGAGGTCGAGGCCAGAGCTGGTTCTGGGCTTAAAGAGGAAAAATTGAACCCTATGCTGATATTTCTTTGTGCAATTTGTTATTTTATTCTTTACTTGCTGGCCTATTCAGAGTTGCTTGGGAGCCTCATGTGATGTTATGAAACACATATCTGCTCTTACTTACCCTGGAACAAGCTGCCCAAAGATGGCCTTGTGAGGAGCAGCTTGAAGGAACCAGTGCCACAATTCATGTCCTCTGCCCTTGGGACACTGAGCAGCCACTGATTTCTCTGTCCACAATGTCTTAACACCTACAGCACATACTCTTGTCCTCTTCTGGCGCATCAGCAAGAGTTTGGTGCCTGGGAAGAGTCTTGTTGTATTTCAAGACAAGGAATACCAGACTAGACTAGTCCACGCAACCACCATAAGTAAGAACATGGAGAGAGACTGAAGAATCAGTTTGGGGAGGAGATAATTAATGGAGCAAGATTTTGGAGAAGGTGGGAAGAGTGGAACACACGTGTGTTCATCTGAAAAGTCATTTTTAGACCGAGTTCAAGAGGTTCACTAAAAATACCCAGGGATCTCTAACTTGGAAACTATTCAAGTTTCAACTTCTCTCTTGTTTATATTTGTTTCTTCTTATCCAAGTAGTAAAGCAAAATGATAATTCAAAAAAATTTTGCTGTTTGACTCTCAGAATACAGCCACCATAACACAAATTTAAACCATACCAGCTTCACTGCATGGAAGATGTTTGGGTTTCCATTGATTAGGGCCTAATTTAATCAGTAGATTTAAGAATCATATTTATAAATATAATCTTATAAATGCCTATGTAATGAAATAGACCTGATATAAGTAAACAATTTATTATTCAGGCATAGCCTATGGGTAAAATGCCTAGACATAATTTGTGCCAAAGCTCAATACTAAAATAATGTGGAAAACTGGCTGTCAAATTAATGGTGCAGGTACACGAAGCCAACTTCTGTGGCCGTCAGAAGCCGAAGATTCATTGTCTCATTTTACTATTTTTTAAACCAATTAAATGACCCAACTCTGAGAAAATGTGACATTTACTAGGCATTTGAGAGTGGTTAATTTGATTTGTATGTCTGTGTCTTTGTACTTTTTTTTCTAACTTTGTATTATGGAAAATTTCAAACACATACAAGAAAGAAGATAATATAATGAAACCTTATGTACCCATCATCCAGCTTCAAAATCTTGTTTCATCTACATCCCTACCCATTCCTCCTGCAAATTATTTTGAAGCAAAACTCCAACAGCAATTTATTTCATCTGTGTCAACGTACTATAATTTTAACTCTTATTACCAGTGCTTACCTCCTGGGATTGATTATTTATCAGTCATCAAAGATACACAACAAGAACAATAGCAACAACTTTCTCAATAAATATTTGTTAATAAAAATGAATGAATGAAAGGTTAATATTTGTTGAGTGCCTATTGTGCGCCAGATCCTGGGCTGAGTGTTTTGTGTGCACTAGCTCACTTAACCCTTATAACAACCTAACCCAAAAATGTTATTATCTTCACATTTCAGATGAGAAAAACAAATATAAGGAGATGAGGGGACTTCCCCTGAGAAAGATACAAAATAAATGAAAATTAAATCATATTTTGAATATAGAATAAAAGCAAAGCATGAATGACACTTGATATTTGACATGGGTTTAAAATGTAGGCTTTCAGAATAAAGATAAATGTGGCAAAACATAAAAACTCTGGAATCTGGGTGAAGATATACGGAGGCTCATTGTACTATTATTGCAACTTGATGCTTTAAATTATTTCCAAATAAAAAGTTAAAAATTTGAAGTGAGGCCATTTTTTTCTAAACTAACAAAATTCAAGGAAGACCTTGACTGACATTTTGCATAATGAGATTTCTCCTATTTGGGGTCCCTCTGAAATGAGAACCTAAGTCAGACTTAGGTTTAGGTCAGTTTTCGGGGGGTCTTGGTTAGGGGGAAGGGTGATCTCAGGAAGCAGAAGGGAGGGAATGAGGAGGGTGACATGGAAGAAGAAAAAGACAACCCAGCAATGCATTACCTATTGATCTCTCAGTCCTGTTGGGACCTGTGGTAGCCAGCCTCCAAGATGGCCCCTGATGATACCTACCTCTTTGTAGTCACCCCTGGGTGTGTCTTCCCAGACTCTACCAGGGTTGGTCTGAGTAACCAATAGCAAACAATAGAAGTGATGGTATGTCACTTCTGAGATTAGGTCATAAAAAATGTTATGGCTTCCATTTTGGGCACTGGTCCTCATTCTTTCAGACCACTCACTCTGGAGGAAGACATGTGGTGAGGAACCCCAAGAATAGGTCCATATGGCCATGCGAAGCCTCCTGCCAACAGCCACATGAGTGTGTTGGAAGTGAATCCTTCAGATCCATGCCTCAGATGACTGCAGCCTTGGCTGACACATTGATTGCAGCCTTCTGAAAGACTGAGCCAGAACCATCCAGCTAAGCTGCTCCCTGATTCCTGACCTATAGAAATTATGAAATAAGAAATGTTTATTATTTTAAACCAAGTTTAAGGCAGTTTATCACACAGCAACAGGTAACTAATGCAGAACTCTTTGAGGAATACCTCAAAAACCTTCCACCGAAGATTGGGAGGCTAAGGCATTTATCTGCAAAATCCCAATACCAGAGTGGGCACTGGAGGTGGGATGCTGTGAACATGCCAGAGCTAACAGCTGAAATCAGAGGTGCGCTAGAGGTGGGGGCACCAATAAGCATCTACTAAAATGTCTTACGGTAGTAACATTTTTACCAGGACAAGATACGGGTCTCATATAAGAGGAAGCTCTCCTTAGGAACTTTTCCTCTTTATTTACTATGTTAGTCCTCCAAATTCTGCAAAGTTTATCTTTCAGAAACATTAACATAGGCGGAACTGCATTTTTTAAAGATGTTTTTCTGATTAAAAAAGTAATCTGTTATTAAAATATTTTTGAAAATACAAGAATACTCAAAGAATAAAACTTAAAAACACCAAAAAAATACATCATTCATAGATGATCATTGTTAAAATTTTGTGTCATTTACTACGCTGTAAAAATGCATATACATCTTTACTGAAAACATATTAGTCACAGTTTTATAGACTGCTTTTATCACTAACAAATATATTGAGAACAATTTCTAATGTGAAGTGATATACTGCTTTACTAATTAAATCTTAAATACATAATTCAATGAAAAACAATGTATCTTATCAAGTTTCAATTATGTTTTCCCGTATGAGGAAGTTACCAGTTGGAGCTTTGAGCAAGTTAGGGTGTGGCATCATTTATTTAAGCAAACATTAAATAAACCCCATGCCTTGACCCCTACCAAGGCACTCCTAAGTACATCCGAGGAGACTCCCCTTCCTCCCCCAGAGGAGCGGTGCGGGAGTGCACCGCAAGGATCTGCTGGGTTTGGAGACTCCATACGGGGTCATGTGCTGGAGATAGAAACGCTCAGTCACAGGCCGGATGAGCATGGAGTGCGGCCGGAGACCAGGGAGATGGGAGTGATTGACTGCTTTTCTCTGGGGGAGCACTGAGGAGCGGGCCCCGAGTTCTCGGCTCCTCCAGGGTGGAGATTGGGAGGCCGCCATTTTCACTCTCATATTCCAAAGCTGTACGGAAAGCTTGCAGGGAACAAAAGCTCCTGAGAGGGCGCCTGGGTGGCTCAGTTGGTTAAGCGACTGCCTTCGGCTCAGGTCATGATCCCAGAGTCCTGGGATCAAGTCCCACATCGGGCTCCCGGCTCAGCGGGGAGCCTGCTTCTCCCTCTGACCCTCTCCCCTCTCATGCTGTTTCTCTCTCGCTCGCTCTCAAATAAATAAATAAAATCTTAAAAAAAAAAAAAAAAAAGCTCCCGAGAGCAAACTGGAGCAGATGACTTAGCCCGGAACCAGCAAGGGCAGGGCAATTCTGCCTCCAGCAAAGACATTTGGGAACCACGGCAACAGGCTGCTCGCCCAGAAGATCAGCAAGAATAGCAGCCAAGACCAAGTTTACCGATCAATGAGAATGGCAGAACACCAGCACTAGGAGAATAATGCACATAGAATCCATGGCTTTTTTACCATGATTCTTTAGTCTTTCAAAGTCAATTTTTTAAATTTTCTTTTTCTATTTTTTTTTAAATTTTTTTCCCTTTTTCAACCAACATTTTATCAATCCCTCTTTTAAAAATCTTTTTTATTTTTCATTTTTAGAGTCATATTCTATCCCTTCATAGTAGTTACCCTTATTTTTGGTATATATATATAAGTTGTTCTCTCTTTAAAATTTTGGGATACAGTTGCTTCTAACAGACCAAAATATACCCTAAATCTCTAGTGTATGGCTTTGTTCTAGTCTCCTGCCTGATCACATTCTCTCCCCCCTTTTTTTAAAAATTTCTCTTCTTTCTTTTTTCAACCAACTTCTTATCTTATCAATTCCTTTTATAAAATCTTTTATAATTTTCATCTTTACAGTAGTATTCCATCCCTTCATTGTATTTACCCTTATTTTTGTACACACATAAGTTTTTCATTCTTTAAAATTTTGGGAGGCAGTTTTTTTCTAACAGACAAAAATACACCCAAAATCTAGTGTGTGGCACTGATCTATTCACCAGCCTGATCATATCTGATCATATTCTTTTTTTTTAATCTTTTTTCTTTTTCTTTCTTTTTCTTTTTTCTTTCTTTCCCTTAGATTTCCCCCGGTTTCAGGTCTCCTCTGATTTGTTTAGTGTATATTTTTCTGGGGTCGTTGTTACCCTGTTAGCATTTTGTTCTCTCATTCATCTATTCTCCTCTGGACAAAATGACAAGACAGAAAAAATCACCTCAAAAAAAAGAACAAGAGGCAGTACCAACTGCCAGGGACCTAATCAATACGGACATTAGTAAGATGTCAGAACTAGAGTTCAGAATGATGACTATAAAGATACTAGCTGGGCTTGAAAAAAGCACAGAAGATACTAGGGAAACCCTTTCTGGAGAAATAGAAGAACTAAAATCTAACCAAGTCGAAATCAAAAAGGCTATTAATGAGGTGCAATCAAAAATGGAGGCTCTAACTGCTAGGATAAATGAGGCAGAAGAGAGAATTAGTGATATAGAAGACCAAATGATGGAAAATCAAGAAGCTGAGAAAAAGAGAGATAAACAACTAATGGATCACGAGAGCAGAATTCAAGAGATAAGTGATACCATAAGACGAAACAATATTAGAATAATTGGGATCCCAGAAGAAGAAGAAAGAGAGAGAGGAGCAGAAGGTATATTGGAGCAAATTATAGCAGAGAACTTCCCTAATTTGGGGAAGGAAACAGGAATCAAAATCCAGGAGGCACAGAGAACCCCCCTCAAAATCAATAAAAAGAGGTAAACACCCCAACATCTAATAGAAAAACTTACAAGTCTCAGAGACAAAGAGAAAATCCTGAAAGCTGCTCGGGACAAGAGGTCTGTAACCTACAATGGTAGAAACATTAGATTGGCAACAACCTATCCACAAAGACCTGGTAGGCCAGAAAGGACTGGCATGATATATTCAGAGCACTAAATGAGAAAAATATGCAGCCAAAAATACTATATCCAGCTCGGCTGTCATTGAAAATAGAAGGAGAGATAAAAAGCTTCCAGGACAAACAAAAACTAAAGGAATGTGCAAACACGAAACCAGCCCTACAAGAAATATTGAAAGGGGTCCTCTAAGCAAAGAGAGAGCCTAAAAGTAACATAGACTAGAAAGGAACAGAGACAATATATAGTAACAGTCACCTTACAGGCAACACAATGGCACTAAATTCCTATCTTTCAATAGTGACCCTGAATGTAAATGGGCTAAATGCCCCAATCAAAAGACACAGGGTATCAGACTGGATAAAAAAACAAGACCCATCAATATGCTGTCTGCAAGAGACTCATTTTAGACCCAAAGACACCTCCAGATTGAAAGTGAGGGGGTGGAAAAATATTTACCATGCTAATGGACACCAAAAGAAAGCTGGGATGGCAATCCTCATATCAGACAAATTAGATTTTAAACCAAAGACTATAATAGGAGATGAGGAAGGACACTATATCATACTTAAAGGGTCTATCCAACAAGAAGATCTAACAATTGTAAATATCTATGCCCCAACATGGGAGCAGCCAATTATACAAGCCAATGATAACAAAATCAAAGAAACACATCACAACAATACAATAATAGTAGGGGACTTTAACACCCCCTTACTGAAATGGACAGATCAACTAAGCAAAAGATCAGCAAGGAAATACAGACTTTAAATGACACACTGGACCAAATGGACTTCACAGATATATTCAGAACATTCCATTCCAAAGCAACAGAATATACATTCTTCTCTAGTGCCCATGGAACATTCTCCAGAGTAGATCACATCCTCGGTGAAAAATCAGGTCTCAACTGGTACCAAAAGATTAGGATCATTCCCTGAATATTTTCGGACCATAATGCTTTGAAACTAGAGCTCAGTCACAAGAGGAAAGTCGGAAAGAGCTCAAATACATGGAGGCTAAAGAGCATTCTACTAAAGAATGAATGGGTCAACCAGGAAATTAAAGAATTTAAAAAATTCATGGAAACAAATGAAAATGAAAACACAACTATTCAAAATCTTTGGGATGTAGCAAAGGCAGTCCTAAGAGGAAAGTATATAGCAATACAAGCCTTTCTCAAGAAACAAGAAAGGTCTCAAATACACAACCTAACCCTACACCTAAAGGAGCTGGAGAAAGAACAGCAAATAAAGCCTAAACCCAGCAGGAGAAGAGAAATAATAAAGGTCAGAGCAGAAATCAATGAAATAGAAACCAAAAGAACAGTAGAACACATCAATGAAACTAGGAGCTGGTTCTTTGAAAGAATTAACAAGATTGATAAACCCCTGGCCAGACTTATCAAAAAGAAAAGAGAAAGGACCCAAATAAATAAAATCATGAATGAAAGAGGGGAGATCACAACCAACACCAAAGAAATACAAACAATTATAAGAATATATTATGAGAAACTATATGCCAGCAAATTAGATAATCTGGAAGAAATTCATGCATTCCTAGAGATGTATAAACTACCAAAACTGAACCAGGAAGAAATAGAAAACCTGAACAGACCTATAACCACTAAGGAAATTGAAGCAGTCATCAAAAATCTCCCAAGAAACAAGAGCCCAGGGCCAGACGGCTTCCCAGGGGAATTCTACCAAACATTTAAAGAAGAATTAATACCTATTCTTCTGAAACTGTTCCAAAAAATAGAAATGGAAGGAAAACTTCCAAACCCTTTCTATGAGTCCAGCATTACCTTGATCCCAAAATCAGACAAAGACCCCATCAAAAAGGAGAATTACATACCAATATCCCTGATGAACATGGGTGCCAAAATTCTCACTTGAGATACCAGCCAATAGGATCTAACAGTACATTAAAACGATTATTCACCACGACCAAGTGGGATTTATTCCTGGCTACAAGGTTGGTTCAACATCCACAAAGCAATCAATGTGATACAGTACATTAATAAAAGAAAGAACAAGAACCATATGAACTTCTCAATAGATGCAGAAAAAGCATTTGACAAAGTACAGCATCCTTTCTTGATCAAAACTCTTCAGAGTATAGGGATAGAGGGTACATACTTCAATATCATAAAAGCCATATGCAAAAACCTACAGCGAATATCATTCTCAATGAGGAAAAACTGAGAGCTTTCCCCCTAAGGTCAGGAACACGGCAGGGATGTCCACTATCACCACTGCTATTCAACATAGTACTAGAAGTCCTAGCCACAGCAATCAGACAACAAAAAGAAATAAAAGGCATCTGAATCAGCAATGAAGAAGTCAAACTCTCACTCTTTGCAGATGATATGATACTTTATGTGGAAAACCAAAAAGACTCCACCCCAAAACTGCTAGAACTCATACAGGAATTCAGTAAAGTGGCAGGATAGAGAATCAATGCACAGGAATCAGTAGCATTCCTATACACCAACAACAAGACAGAAGAAAGAGAAATTAAGGAGTCGATCCCATTTACAATTGCACCCAAAACCATAAGATACTTGGGAATAAATCTAACCAAAGAGGCAAAGAATCTGTACTCAGAAAACTATAAAATACTCATGAAGGAAATTGAGGAAGACACAAAGAAATGGAAAAACGTTCCATGCTCATGGATTGGAAGAACAAATATTGTGAAGATGTCAGTGCTCCCTAGAACAATCTACACATTTAATGCAATCCCTATCAAAATACCATCCACTTTTTTCAAAGAAATGGAACAAATAATCCTAAAATTTGTATGGAACCAGAAAAGACCCCGAATAACCAGAAGAATGTTGAAAAAGAAAAGCAAAGCTGGTGGCATCACAATTCCGGACTTCAAGCTCTATTACAAAGCTGTCATCATCACAGACAGTATGGTACTGGCACAAAAACAGACACATAGATCAATGGAACAGAATAGAGAGCCCAGAAATGGACCCTCAACTCTATGGTCAAGTAATCTTTGACAAAGCAGGAAAGAATGTCCAATGGAAAAAAGACAGTCTCTTCAACAAATGGTGTTGGGAAAATTGGACAGCCACATGCAGAAGAATGAAACTGAACCATTTCCTTACACCACACACAAAAATAGACTCAAAATGGTTGGAAGACCTAAATGTGAGACAGGAGTCCATCAAAATCTTAGAGGAGAACACAGGCAGCAACCTCTTCGACCTCAGCTGCAGCAAATTCTTCCTAGAAACATTGCCAAAGGCAATGGAAGCAAGGGCAAAAATGAACTGTTGGGACTTCATCAAGATAAAAAGCTTTTGCACAGCAAAAGAAACAGTCAACAAAACCAAAAGACAACCCACAGAATGGGAGAAGATATTTGCAAATGACGTATCAGATAAAGGGCTAGTATCCAAAATCTATAAAGAACTCATCAAACTCAACACCCAAAGAACAAATGATCCAATCAAGAAATGGGCAGAAGGCATGAACAGACATTTTTCCAAAGAAGACATCCAAATGGCCAACAGACACATGAAAAAGTGCTCAACATCCCTCTGCATCAGGGAAATCCAAATCAGAACCTCAATGAGATACCACCTCACACCAGTCAGAATGGCTAAAATTAACAAGTCAGGAAATGACAGATGTTGGCAGGGATGCGGAGAAAGGGGAACCCTCCTACACTGTTGGTGGGAATGCAAGCTGGTGCAGCCACTCTGGAAAACAGTATGGAGGTTCCTCAAAAAGTTGAAAATAGAGCTACCATATGACCCAGCAATTACCCCAAAGATACAAATGTAGAGATCCGAAGGGGTACGTGCACCCCAATGTTAATAACAGCAATGTCCACAATAGCCAAACTATGGAAAGAGCCAAGATGTCCACTGACAGATGAATGTATAAAGAAGAATGTATATATATATATATTACACCAGTAATATATATAGTCTATTTGTGTGTGTGGTGTGTATATATATATATATATATATATATATATATATATATATATACATACAATGGAATATTATGCAGCCATCAAAAAAACAAAATCTTGCCATTTGCAATGACGTGGATGGAACTAGAGGGTATTATGCTAAGCAAAATAAGTCAATTAAAGAAAGACATGTATCATATGATCTCACTGATAGGAGGAATTCTTAATCTCAGGAAACAAACTGAGGGTTGCTGGAGTGTTGGGGGGTGGGAGGGATGGGGTGACTGGTTGATAAACATTGGGGAGGGTATGTGCTATGGTGAGCGCTGTGAATTGTGTAAGACTGTTGAATCACAGACCTGTACCTCTGAAACAATTAATACATTATATGTTAAAAAAAAGAAGAAGAAGAAGAAGATAGTAGGAAGGGAAAAATGAAGGGGGGGGAATCGAAGGGGGAGATGAACCATGAGAGACTATGGACTCTGAGAAACAAACTGAGGGTTCTGGAGGGGAGGGGGTGGGGGGACAGGTCAGCCTGGTGATGGGTATTAAAGAGGGCACATATTGAATGGAGCACTGGGTGTTATATGCAAACAATGAATCATGGAATACTACATCAAAAACTAATGACATAATGTATGGTGATTAACATAACATAATAAAATAAAATTAAAAAAATAAATCTAGGTTTTGCCAAAAAGAAAGTTATATAATTATTCTCTTCCACAAGAAACACTGCATCTTTCTGAAACATATATTGGAATTTGTTCAGTGATGTTTTATACTACCTGTGTCTATGATGGACCTTGTTCTTATTTATGTTTATGCACATCATCCCAGCTTGTTTCTGTATTCTTATTTTTTGTCTCTTCAGTGGAAAATATTGGTATCCTTGCAAGAGTAGGAGTTTTAGAATCAGATAGATCTCGCTTTCAGTCCTGCAACTTACTACCTAAGGGACCTGAGCCAAATCCTTAACTTCATGGAGCCCTTTTTTTTTTTAAATTTGTAAAATGGGGATAATAATGAGCTTACAGGGTCATTGTAAGGATCAAATGAGAAAACATACATGAAATCTCTAATGGTTTCAAATGTCCTTGTCTTAGTTACTCAACAAATGGGAGATTTTCCGTTTGTATGAGGTAGCTCAGACATCCTCAATCTAAAAATTAACAGTTGTCTAGACCATGAGGGAACATGTAAATATTCATTTGAAAATGACCATTTTAATCACATATATGCAAACTAAAAATTAAATACAGTATATATTAGACTTCTAATAGCAGGGTCTGAGAAGACTGTAATTTAATTTAAGCCTCATTTCTCCAGAGCTTATCAAAAACGGAGTCAGTATAAAAGCCAGATAATGTGAGGCCAAATGAGTTTTGTTTCTGATTCTCTGCCTAAGCCCCATCCAGAAAGACATAGCATGGTGACAACATACAAAGGTCATAATCTGTCATCTTCCTTCACTGGTCACCACCTGAAGTTCTAGGAAAAGGTGTTTCTTCTTTTGAAGCATACAGTGAATGATAATCCATAAAAGTTACTGAAAAGTATTTTTATAAATATACATGCCTGATGAAAATGACCAGCAATCGGGAAATATTTATTTAGCATGTGTGAGAGACTGTAGGAAAGATGAATGAGATGTGATCTTTGCCTTGAAGAAACTTCAGTCTGCTTTGGAAGACAAAACTTGCTCTTCAAATTGATCTCATTGCATTCTGAAAAATACAATGATCTATTATTTTTTTTAATGAACTAAATTCATGTAAGGAGGGGATTGACATGATTTGCATACCTAATATGTGTCAGGTAATGGGCATATACTATCTCACTTTATCTTCACAGCAGTGCTACGAAGTAGATATCATTCTTCTCATATTGTAAGTAAGGAAAGGAAGGCAATACAGGCAAGATGACTTGGATAAGGTCATATAATCAGAAAGTGTCTCAAGAAGCCAGTACAGACCAATGACTCTGGGTCCAATGTCCATGCTATTTTCATTACCACTGGGATGGAAAATGGGAGAAAAGAAATTGTGAGATCACTTTGAAAGAAAAAAGAATTTGCAAATGTTTATAACTGCTTGGATATGGATGATATTAAAGTCAAGACTTTATTAACAAGACCATATAGTGCCTTTACTAAATTTTAATGAAATCTTCCATAAATGAGACAAAGTAGGAGCATCAGGAAACAGAGATCCAATTAAATGTGTTGAAAGAATCAGATTAGTTTATCCACCTATTTAAAAAGACTCAATAATTGGAATAAATGTATTACTCTTCTTTTATACAATGTTTTTAATGTTCACATTTTATATTTTCAAGGCCACACTGTGGGGGGAAAAGCATTAGGCTAGAAGATATAGATTTGATTTGTAGCCCCCAAATTACTGTGGTATGATCTTGGGCAGCTCATTAATCACTTTGAATCTTATATGAATATTATTACCTACCTACTTCATAAAGCCAGCTACTCACCCACCCATCCATCCTTTAATTCAATTATTCATTCAATATACATTTATTGAACATTTACTAAGTGCCAGTCACTGGAGACACTTCAGAGTTAAACTAGACTCAGCCTCCCCCTTCAAGAAACCCACAGTCTTGAAAGAGAGACTGAGGGGAATATAAAGGAATGTAGTAAAATGTGGTGGGTCCTGTAAAGAAAACCTATCTGGCCACATTGGGCAGAAAAGAGAGGTCACTCCTACTTGGTAAGAGATGGGCTGTAAGGACATCTCACAGGCACACTGAGAGAGGTAGGACAGAAATCATGAAAGAGGGGACACTTAAGCTGAGTATTGATAAAGTACAAGTAACTTTTCCCAGTGAATCCATGGTTTAATGTTGGGAAGGATGTTCCAGCCACAGGGAACCACATAAAGAAATACTCAAATATATGATATAGTGTGGTATTCAGCAAACTACATGCAGTTTGATTTCGCTGAAATGTAGTGTGGGAAGACGATGCAACTAGAGATGGGGCTAGAGAGGATAATTAGCCATGTTGAGAAGGTTTATTTTTATTCTATGGGTATTAGGAAATCTTTAGAAATCTACCAATTAGAGTGCAATGATCAGATTTGAGAAAGAGTACAGCTATAAAGAATCAGTATGAAAATATTGTAAGAAAACACATGAAGACCCATTGTAAACTGCAGATCACTATGCAAATCACTTTATAAATATTTGACTTTAGGGGCGCCTGGGTGGCTCAGTCGGTTAAGCGTCTGCCTTCGGCTGAGGTCATGATCCCGGTGGGATCGAGCTCCGCATCGGGCTCCCTGCTCTGTGGGAAGCCTGAAAATTTGTAAAATTCTCCCACTCCCCCTGCTTGTGTTCCCTCTCTTGCTATGTCTCTCTCTGTCAAATAAATAAATAAAATCTTTAAAAAATAATAAAAAATAAATAAATAAATATTTGACTTTATTCTTAGTTCAATAAAAGTCATAATTTGCTATATTATAGACTATGTGTGATTGATAAAAGATGAATTCTATGAAACTATGTGTTTATTTAAATAAACTTATGAAACAAAGTATTTTTCTTTAATCAGAAATGAATTCATAATAAATAACTAAGGAAACTTACAAAAATTCTACCTTGTTCTAGAACACTTATCTCAACAAAACATGTTACTGTTGAAGGTCCCTAAAAAGAATAAATCAAAATATTGATGATCCTTGAAAATAACTAGTGTTGGTAAGGATATGGAGAAATTGGAACACTTGGGGTGCCTGGGTGGCTCAGTCCCGTTGAGCATCCAACTCTTGATTTCAGCTCGGGTCATGATCTCAGGGTCCTAGGATGGAGTCCCACATCAGGTTCTGCACTCAGCAGGAAGTCTGCTTGGGATTCTCTCTCTCCCTCTCATTCTGCCCTCCCCCTGCTCGTGCTCTCTCTCTCTCCCCCTCTCTCTAAAATAAATGAATACATCTTAAAAAAAAAAAAAAGAAAGAAAGAAATTGGAACCTTTGAGCAATGTTGGTAGGAATGTAAAATAGTGCAACCACTATGGGAAACATTAGGGCAGTTCCTCAGAAAATTAAAAATATAATTATCATATGATCTAGCAATTCTACTTCAGGGTATACATCCAAAAAATTTAAAAGCAGGGTCTTGTAGAAATAGTTGTACACCCACATTCATAGAATAGCCAAAGTAGAAGCCAATAAGTAGAATATAGCCAAAAAGTAGAAGCAGTCAAAGTGTCCATCAATGGATGAATAGATAAATAAAGTGTGGTGTATCCATACAATGAACTATTATTCACTTCCTTAAAAAAAAAAAAAAGGAATTTTTTTTTAAAGATTTTATTTATTTATTTGACAGAGAGAGAGAGAGAGACAGTGAGAGAGGGAACACAAGCAGGGCGAGTGGGAGAGGGAGAAGCAGGCTTCCCACGGAGCAGGGAGCCCGATGCGGGGCTTGATCCCAGGATTCTGGGATCACGACCTGAGCCGAAGGCAGACGCTTAACCGACTGAGCCACCCAGGCGCCCCCCCCCCAAAAAGGAAATTTTGACACATGCTACAATATGGATAAACCTTGAGGACATTATGTTAAATGAAATAAGGCAGTCACAAAAAGACAAATACTGTATGAATTCACTTATATGAGGTATATAAAGAAGTCAAATTCACGGAAACAGAAAGTAGAATGGTGTTGCCAGGCACTACAGGGAGGGAGAAACAGAGAGTTGTTGTTTAATGGGCATAGAGTATTTAGTTTTACAAGATGAAAAAATTCTGGAGATTGGTTATACAACAATGTGAATATATTTACAACAACTATACACTTAAAAATAGTTAAGATGGTAAATTTTATATTAAGCATATATATCATAATTAAAAAATATATTGATGGGGCGCCTGGGTGGCTCAGTTGGTTAAGCGACTGCCTTCAGCTCAGGTCATGATCCTGGAGTCCTTGGATCGAGTCCCGCATCGGGCTCCCCACTCAGCGGGGAGTCTGCTTCTCCCTCTGACCCTCCCCCCTCTCATGTGCTTTCTCTCATTCTCTCTCTCTCAAATAAATAAATAAAATCTTAAAAAATATATATATTGATGATTGTTAATAGGTTAAAAATGCATTAAAGAGATGTATGAATAATGATCATCATATGAATGAGTTAGTTTAAAAATGTTTATAGTGTGAAGAGTTTCTATTTCTGTGTTTTTTGGTTGGGGGAGATAGTGGTTTATAGTTAAAGAAAACATTATACACTATATTGCCACTAAATATTACATTAAACTAGTATGTACTTTTGAAATATTAAGAAGGGAATAAAATGATTTTATCTATTACAGTGAATTAAATAGCAGCTTTAAGCAGAAATACCACAAATCCTTTGTGTATTCACAATCACCCGAAAATAAATTCAAGAACAGAAATTAAAGAGAAAGATATTCAAATGAAATTATGTAAAGATTATATTACAAGACAAATCAGCCTGTTACACAGGTCAAGCTCATTTCCTTTCAGTATAATGATGTAGGATTTGCCCTAATAAGTTGTGTAGATCTACCTTGCTTCTACACTTTTAGCAGGATAGTTAGAGAGGAATTATTTCCAACTTATCAACATGATGGCTTCCAAACCTGAGTGTGAATAAGGATCACCTGGAGAATTTGTGAAACTTGCAGGTCCCTGGGCACCATCTCCTTCCACCAGATTCTGATTCAGCAGGTCTGAGGTGAGGCCAAAGAATTTGCATGTTAGCCACACTGTAGGTGGCAGGGGGAGATTCTGATGCCTGAAATTCACAAACCATAATTTGAGATAAACTGCATTGCAAATGATTAGTAAAAACAACCTATCCTACATGTAGCTTGAATGTTCAGACACAGCTGAGAACCGGTCAATTTTAATAGACAGATTCTTTTTAACATCAAAAGAAAAATCCGTAGCTTGTGATGTTTATCCTCTAAGCAAGGTCTCCAACAAATTGACCATGAGCCGCAGGTCAGACTTGAGGTCTAAGATGGCTGTGACTGTGACATGAACTTGAAGAGATTCCCAGCAGGCAGCAGTGTTGTCTATCAGCTCTTTTTCTGGAAACTCCTCTACTCTCCCCCAAACCCATAACAGATCATATTAAAAAATTTAAATTAGTTTGGGGGTGTCTAGTGGTGTCCTCTGAAATGACCAAAGGAGATGGAAGAAAGAAGGGAGACCTGTCAATGAATTTCAGAGCTAGAAGTTGATGCTTAGGGGGGTCTAACCTCTAAATTTATAGATAAGAAAACGGGTGGCAAAAGTAAACAAAAATATAAGCAACTTACTAAAAACCACATTAGTGGATTTGCCTGGACCCTACATCAAATAATAGTCTCACATCTTTTAATTCCTTCTATAATGTTGGATTGATCTCTTTCCACACACAATTATTTGCAAGAAGCAAACCAATTATATACATCTTTACTAATGGCAAAAGGAATTTTCACAGGGATCTGGGAACCTGGGATCTAGCAATCTGCCTTATAATTACATCATTTAAAATTTTTAATCTGACTTCTCTTTTTCCATGACTTCACTGGTCATGAATAATGACAGAGATGCAAATTTTCTTTCTTTTCTTTTTTTAGATTTTATTTATTTATTTGAGAGAGAGAGTGCGCGACCAGAGCGGAGGGGTAAAGGGAAAGGGAGAAGACTCCGCACTGAGCAGGGAGCCCAATGTGGGACTGGATCCCAGGACCCTGGGAACATGACCTGAGCCAAAAGGCAGACGCTTAACAGACTGAGCTACTCAGGTGCCCAAAGAGATGTAAATTTTCTAATTAATTTTCACATATTATGGAAATAAGTCTGTCAGGTGAACAACAACAAAATATTGAGAAAATATTCTCACATTTGAAGGAAATTCATTGATCTTTTAAAATTTAAATTCAATTAATTAACATATAATGTATTATTAGTTTCAGAGGTAGAGGTCAGTGATTCATCAGTCTTATATAATATCCAGTGCTCATTATGTCATATGCCCTCCTTAATGACCATTGCCCAGTTACCTCATCTCCCTACCCTCCTCCCTTCCAGCAACCCTCAGTTTGTTTCCTATGATTAAGAGTCTCTTATGGTTTGTCTCCCTCTCTAATTTCATCTTGTTTCATTTTTTTCTCTCTTCCCCTATGATCCTGTTTTGTTTCTTAAATTCCTCATATCAGTGAGATCATATGATACTTGTCTTTCTCTGATTGACTTATTTTGCTTAGCATAATACACTCTAGTTCCATCCACGTGGTTGCAAATGGCAAGATTTCATGTTTCTGATGGCTGAGTAGTATTTCATTGTATTTATATACCACACCTTCTTTATCCATTCATCTGTCAATGGACATCTGGGCTCTCTCAATAGTTTGGCTATTGTGGACATTGCTGCTATAAACATTGGGAAGTAGGTGCCCCTTCAGATCACTACATTTGTATCTTTGGGGTAAATACCCAGTAGTGCAATTGCTAAGTCATAAGGTAGCTCTATTTTCAATTTTTTGAGGAACTTCCATACTGTTTTCCAGAGTGCTGCACTATCTTGCATTCCCACTAACAGAGTAAGAGGGTTCTCCTTTTTCCACATCCTGACCAATATCTGTCATTTCCTGAATTGTTAATTTTAGCCATTCTGACTGGTGTGAGGTGGTACCTCATTGTGATTTTGATTTGTATTTCCCTGATGCCGAGTGATGTTGAGCATCGTTTTATGTGTCTGTTGGCTATTCGGATGTCTTCTTTGGAAAAATGTCTGTTCATGTTTTCTGCGCATTTCTTGGATTGGATTATTTGTTCTTTGGGTGTTGAGCTTGATAAGTTCTTTATAGGTTTTGGAGACTAGCCTTTTATCTGATATGTCATTTGCAAATATCTTCTCCCATTCATTTGGTTGTCTTTTGGTTTGTTGACTGTTTCCTTTGCTGTGCAAAAGCCTTTTATCTTGATGAAGTCCCAATAGTTCATTTTGCCTTGCCTTTGGCAATGTGTCTACAAAGAAGTTGCTGTGGCTGAGGTCAAAGAGGTTGCTGCCTGTGTTCCCCTCAAGGATTTTGATGGATTCCTGTCTTACATTTAGGTCTTTCATCCATTTTGTGTCTATTTTTGTGTATGGTGTAAGGAAATGGTCCAGTTTCATTCTCCTGCATGTGGCTGTCCAATTTTCCTAAGACCATTTGTTGAAGAGACTGTCTTTTCTCCACTGGATATTCTTTCCTGCTTGGTTGAAGATTACTTGACCATAGAGTTGAGGGTCCATTTCTGAGCTCTCTATTCTGTTCCATTGATCTATATGTCTGTTTTTGTGCCAGTACCATACTGTCTTGATGATTACAGCTTTCTAGTAGAGCTTGAAGTCCAGAATTGTGATGCCACCAGCTTTGGTTTTCTTTTTCAACGTTCCTTTGGCTATTCAGGGTCTTTTCTGGTTCCATACAAATTTTAGGATTATTTGTTCCAGCTCTGTGAAAAAAGTTGATGGTATTGATAGGAATTGCACTGAATATATAGATTATTCTAGGTAGCATAGACTTTTTAACAATATTTGATCTTCCCATCCAGGAGCATGGAACGTTTTTCCATTTCTTTGTGTCTTCCTCTATTTCTTTCAAGAGTATTCTATAGATTTCTGAGTACAGACCCCTTGCCTCTTTGGTTAGGTTTATTCCTAGGTATCTTATGGTTTTTGGTGCAATTGTAAATGAGATTGACTCTTTAAATTCTCTTTCTTCTGTCTCATTGTTCGTGTATAGAAATGCAACTGATTTCTGTGCATTGATTTTATATCCTGCCACTTTACTGAATTCCTGTATGAGTTCTAGCGGTTTTGGGGTGAAGTCTTTTGGGTTTTCCACATAAAGTATCATAACATCTGCAAAGAGTGAGAATTTGACTTCTTTGCCAATTCAGATGCCTTTCATTTCTTTTTGTTGTCTGATTGCTGAGGCTAGGATTTCTAGTACTATGCTGAACAACAATGGTGAGAGTGGACATCCCTGCTGTGTTCCTGACCTTAGGGGAAAGCTCTCAGTTTTTCCCCATTGAGAATGATATTCACTGTGGGCTTTTCACATATGGCTTTTATGATATTGAAGTATGTTCCCTCTATCCCTACACTGTGAAGAGTTTTAATCTAGAAAGGATGCTATACTTTGTCAAATGCTTTTTCTGCATCTATTGAGAGGATCATATGATTCTTGTCCTCTCTTTTATTAATGTAGTGTATCACATTGATTGGTTTTTGGATGTTGAACCAACCTTGCAGCCCAGGAATAAATCCCACTTGGTCATGGTGAATAATTGTTTTAATACACTGTTAAATCCTACTGGCTAGTGTCTTAGTGAGAATTTTGGCATCCATGTTAATCAGGGATATTGGTTTGTAATTCTCCTTTTTGGTGGGGTCTTTGTCTGGTTTTGGGATCAAGGTAATGCTGGACTCATAGAAAGGGTTTGGAAGTTTTCCTTCCATTTCTATTTTTTGAAACAGCTTCAGAAGAATAGGTATTAATTCTTCTTTAAATGTTTGGTAGAATTCCTCTGGGAAGCCATCTGGCCCCGGACTGTTGTTTGTTGGGAGATTTTTGATTTCTGCTTCAATTTCCTTGCTGCTTATGGGTCTGTTCAGGTTTTTTATTTCTTCCTGTTTCAGAAGCAAATGCCCCACTGAGCAGGGAACACAATGTGGGACTCGATCTGAGGATCCTGGGATAATGACCAGAGCTGAAGGCAGACACTTGACCAACTGAGCCCCCCAGGTGACCCAAGCCTCCATTTTTTTATTGTATCTCATTAATAGCCTTTATATTTCGACTTGATTAGATTTTAGTTCTTTTATTTCTCCAGAAAGGAATTCTCTAGTGTCTTCTATGCTTTTTTCAAGCCCAGCTAGTATCTTTATAGTCATTATTCTGAACTCTAGTTCCAATATCTTACTCATATCCATACTGATTAGGTCCCTGTTAGTCAGTACTGCCTCTTGTTCTCTTTTTTGAGGTGAGTTTTTCTGTCCTGTCATTCTGTCCAGAGAAGAATAGATGAATGAGAGAACAAAACACTAAAATGGCAACAATGACCCCAGAGAAATATACACTAAACAAATCAGAAGAAACCCAAAACCGGAAAAAAAAAAAAAGAGAGAGAGAGAATATAATCAGAAAGGTGAACAGAATACAGCAATTCACTGAATCCTGTGTGTATTTTGGTCTGTTTCTTAGAAAATTAGATCCCAAATTTGTAAAGAAAGAAAAACTTATATATGTACAAAAATAAAATTAAATACAATGAAAGGATAGAATGTAACTGTAAAGATGAAAATTAAAAACGACTTTAACAAAACAAAACAAAAAAAGAAGAAGAAGAAGAAAAAGAGAGAGAATATGATCAGACAGGTGAAGAGAACAGAGCCATACACTAGATTCTGGGTGTATTTTGATCTGTTTGTTAAAAGAAACTGCATCCCAAAATTGTAAAGAAAGAAAAACTCATATATATGCAAAAATAAAATTAAATACAATGAAAGGATAGATCATAACTGTAAAAATGATTTAAAAAGATTTAAAGATTTAAAAAGATTTTAAAAAAGAGTTGATAAAATAAGAAATTGGTTCAAAAAGGAAAGAGAAAAAAATTAAAATTGAAAGACTAAAGAATTGTGAGAAGAAAAACCATGAATGCTATATACTATTTTCCCCTGGCACTGAAGTTTTGCAGTTCTCTATGATTGGTAAACTTGGTCTTAGCAGGATGTTCTTGCTGATCTTCTGGGGGAGGGGCCTGTTGCTCTGATTCTCAAGTGTCTTTGCCCCAGGCGGAACTGCACTGCCCTTCCCAGGGAGCCAGGTTAAGTAAGCAGCTCCGGATTGCTCTATGTGGCTTTTGTTCACTGAAGGCTTTCCGTACTGCTTTAGAGGATGAGAATGAAAATGAAGGCCTCCCAATCTCCAGCCCCTGAACTAAATGCTCTGGGGCCCCTCTCCTCATTGCACCCTCAGGGAAAAACAGTCAATCATTCCTGTCTCCCTGGTCTCCGGCTGCACGCTGTGCTCACCCGGCCTGTGACTGAGCATTTCTATCTATCACATGACCCCGTTTGGAGTCTCCAAACCCTGCAGACTCCTGGGGCATGGGTGGGAGCATACCGGCACCGCTCCTCCTTGGGGGGAAGGCGGGGCTTGCTGGTTCCGCTGCTTGCTGGGCCCCTGCTTGGAGAGGGGTCGCCTGACCTTCCCACGGTTTGCGGTGTATAGCAAACCCGAGCTGAGAGCCCACTCCTGGGCTTGCTGACTGCAGCCGGCTTTCCCACTCCAAAGCCTGGGAACTCTGCTGCACTCAGGCACCCCCAGTCTCCTGTGACCCTGAGGATCCTGAGACACACTATCCCTCCTAGGAATCTGCCCTGCTTGCCACCTGAACACTTTTCAGACAGGGATGTCCCTCACTGGAGCCAACTTCTAAAAGTTCTGATTTTGTGCTCTGTTTCCGGTAGCCAGCTGACAGAGGCTTCCTCCCCCCACGGTTTACCTTCCTGTATACCTCCTGGTATTCACTTCTCCACACCTCCTACTTGCAGAAAGTGGTCGCTTTTCTATTTGTAGAGTTGTAGCTATTCTTTTCTTAGGCCTCTGATTGAGTTCACAGGTGTTCAGAATGATTTGATAGCTGTCTAGCTAAATTTCTGGGACCACACGAAACTGAGGGTCCCCTACTCCTCCACCATCTTGGATCTCTTTGATCTTTTTGTTGATAAAGCATATCATTTGTTTTTCGTTGCTCCTAGATCTTTATTTTTATATTTTTTAAAGATTTTATTTATTTGAGAGAGAGCAAGAGAGCACAAGCAGGGGGAGTGGCAGAGGGAGCAGCAGAGGGAGAAGGACAAGCAGGCTCCCCATAGGGCTTGATCCCAGGACCCTGGGATCATGACTTGAGCTGAAGGCAGATGCTTAATGACTGAGCCACCCAGGTGCCCCTAGTTGCTCCTAGATTTTTATACTATATCACTCAGTGGCTGACTTGATAAATAACTCAATTGTAGCCATAGGTTAATAACAGTATGACAGGAAGAAAAGACGCAGCCATTTTATATAGTCAGTGAGGACCAGAAAATGAAATCTATGCCCTTTATTGCAATTGAATAAGCAGATCACAGTGAAAATGGCATAAGTATCAGTAAAATGAAAAATTAGTTGATTCCTAGATTCAAAGCTGGGTGCTTCTTATAAGCCACTTCCTACCCTTTCATCGAATAAGTCAAAAAATAAATAACTGCGTGTACACACATACACATGTATATAATTATTTGTCTCTTTCATTTCACTATCATTCATCCAATTAATTCAATAAACATTTACTGAGTGTCTACCAAGTGCCAGGCCCTAGTGTGAATAACACAGGAGCCAGTAAGACATATCAGGTTTCTGGCCTGCAAAGCTGATAACCCAGAGGGAGCAAGACAGACAATGGCAAGAAAACAAATAGATACACAAGATAATGTCAGAAAGTAATAAGCGCTCTGAAAGGTTTGATAAAATCATGGGAGGGACTGGGTGGAACGAGGTCATTTCAATGGGAGGGCCTCCCTGAAGAGGTGGTATGTGAGCCTGAGATGGGAACAAAGAGAAAGGGCCTGCGAGCATAAAGTGTGTGGGAAGAACATCCGGGCAGAGCGAACAGTGAGTACAGTGGTGAGCCCAGAAACAAGAATCAACTAGCCAGTGAGCACGGAGTGGGCCAAGTAAGTGGGGGGTGAGGTTGGCAAGAGAGGCAGCTGCCAGATCATGCTGGGCTCTAGGGATTATTCTGATGCTACATAAAAGTAAGGGTCAGAGCTTGGATCTCTCATTTCAAAGTCCCTTTGTTCTCCCCCTTGCCACTCTGCTTCAGTGGGGAGCATGGGAGGGAAGAGCCACTCATCCACATAAAACACAGGCTGACCGAGCTCTGGAAGGCATGGAAGAGATGACCATGCCCCAACTCTCACTCTGCCTTCCTGGATGTGGCTGTTCCCTGGGGTTCTCTTGCTCTGATTTCTATCATTCCCATCTTGTCCAAGTCCTTAAAGAATGGTGGTCCATTCATGGACAAAGAAGTATTCCTCCCCTTGTTTCTCTTTAGCAAATACTTCTGTCCTTATATGAGATGAGCAAACATTTTTAAAGGAAAAATTTACTAAATATGAAGAGGAAAATAGATTTCTAAAGAATAGGTTTCTAAACACAAGATTCATCTATGCTCACTTACCCAGCCTCAGTGGACTGGCACAGATCCTCAGATATCTTGCCCAGCTATTTTTCTGACCCAAGTTCTACCTGTCATTTGGCATTGGGTAATGGGGACCTGTCTGGTTTCCTGATCCTGGAAGGTGGTCTAACTATTCAGTCTGTGTCATCCTGAGACAAGTTCCCAAAAGAGTTTAATTAAACTTTGATTATTTAGTAAAGGAAACTATTTCCTTCTAACATATAAAAGAAGAAATGCACCTACCCTTCAGAGTTTACTGTGGTGATAATAAATTAGATTAACTCCATAGACCTCTCGATTGATCTCGTTGCATTATACTCAATTTTCATATTTATTGAGAAAACCTCTCCACCCTAGATAATGCAGTGACATGCAAACCCACCTGCTTCAAAGACCCTTGGCTCATAAAAAGCAAAAACCATTAGCTTCCAGGGGAAGAAAAGGAACTATTCCACCTCATGGTCCCAGACAAAGACCCGCTGCCACTGGAAAAAAGATAGGAAATCCTCCAACCTCCCACAGTCCAGGAGCATGCTCTCTACCACTGAGGAAGAGGGAGAAATACAGGCTATCTGCTGTTGGAAGAGGGGAAGAAAACTTACTCAGGCCCAGGATCCTGCACTGATATAAAGCAAAGGTCTTCAACTATTGGAGGTGAGGTGAGAAATTTGCTCCTACCAAAGTTCCCCACAAATACAAAGCAAAGTACCTTGCCATGAAAGGGCAGAAAGACTGAGAAAGCCTTAGCACGGAGGCCCAGGCACACAGCACGTATCCCTCACTGCAAACAGAGCAGGAGAACTGAGAAAACCCATGTCCCCATCAGAACTATTGCACTAAGCAACAAGCAGTATCAGTATGCCACTTTGTGGGTAGTAGGGAAATAAGAGCATGAAGAGAAAACTTTGTGGCATAAGTGTGCAGGGCCCACTGAAGGCTGAAGGTGGAGCAGGAAAATTAAGAAGAACCGTTTTCTCATGCCAGGTTACATACCAAGTACAAGTATCAGTCATCCTCTGATGGAAGAATTTGAAGTCTATGTTGTACTTAAGGTAAGCAGAGCAATAATAAACCCAGCTAAACTACTGACTAACCTGACAGAAGAGGAAAACATGTCCATTTCCAGAGGCAACTACCTTTGACCTTAGTGTCTGATGTTGTTTTACACGTTTCTGACATTCAATTAAAAAATAAGAGACGCAAAAAGCAACTAAAACCAAGTCATTGTCAAGAGCTAGAGCAGCCAACTGAGGTAGAAACAGATGTTAAAACTAACAGATAGAGATATAAATAATTATGATCAATGTTAAATCCTCTAGTAGAAACAATAGACAGCTTGAATGATAGATGGAGAATTTTAGAAAAGAAATGGAATATATATATAAAACAATCAAATAGAAATTCTAGAAATATGGGGTACCTGGGTGGCTCAATTGGTTAAACATTCAACTCCTGATTTCAGCTCAGGTCATGATCTCAGAGTTGTGATATTGAGCCCTGTGTCTGGCTCCTTGCTGAGCATGGACCCTGCTTAAGATTCTCTCTCTCCTTCTCCCTCTACTCCTTCTCCCCTTAGTCATGCACACACATGCTCTTCTCTAAAAAAAAAAGAAAGAAAGAAAAGAAAAGAAATTCTAGAAATAAAAAAAAGCACAGCATCAGAATTGAAGAATTCTCTCAATAGACTTATACGCAACTGGATGTAACAGAGAAAAGGATCAATGAACTTGAAAATAAATCAGCAGAAATTATCCCAACTGAAACACAAAATGAAAACAAAGTGGGGGAAGAACAAACAACAATAACAAAAACAATAAAAACCCAGAACATCTAAGAATTTGGGGGACAATATCAAACGGTTTAATATGGATGTAATTGGAGCACCAGAAGAAGGAAGAGAGAACAGTTCAATAGAAATATCTGAAGGGATAATGGCTGAGAATTTTTCCGAGATTAATAACAACAACAAACACAAATCCAAAAAGTTCAGAAGAATCCCAAGTGAGAAAAATTAGGAAAAAAAATACATCCGATCATATTACAGTCAAACTGCTGAAAACCCCTTTCAAAGGGGGAAAAAAATCTTGAACTGAGGAAGAAAAAAAAAGCATTACATATAGAGAACAGAGATATGAATGACAGCAGGCTGTCAGAAACTATGTAATCCAAAATACAATATACAAATGTCTTTAAAATGCTTAAAGAAACAAATAACAATAACAAATTCAACCCATAATTCCAGAATTTTATATCCCGTGAAATATATTTCAAAATGAGCATGAGAAGTGGGACTTCTGGAATGATGGAGTAAGGAGCTCAATGGACTCTTTAGCAAAGCAATTCAACTAGTGAAAAATAATTTTTACTTATTTAAAGTCTCTAGAAATTGTCCTAAGGGCATAGAGCAAATGGAGAAACATTCATTCAAGAAAATCTACTAAATATCAGTAAAAATAGTAGTATTTGAACCATAACCTACTTCACTATTCCCCCAGCTCTTCATTACAGAAACTCTATTCCTGTGCAGCCAAGAAAATGGGAGTTTCATCTCCCAGCCAGCTCCCAGGCTGGGACTATAGTTTCAGGCCAAGATGGACAGGGTGCAGATGTTTCTCATCTTTTCTAGGAAGCTCTATTCTAGGCAAGTCCGGCTAAGAGGATCAGGTCTCTCCTCCTCCACCCAGCCCTCTATTCATAAGGCAGAAGCTCTACCCCAGACACAAAAGGCCAGATGTGACTGGGGCCCCAATCACCACCACTCCAGCTCACTCATAGGGTGGAGGGTCCATGCCTGGAGGGGCAAGTTGAGAAGACCAGGGGCTGCCAACTCCTTCCCCCTCCTACCCCAGTGCATACTTATAGAGCAGGGGTGTCAGTCCAGGGAAAGCAGGTCCTCACATCCAAATAGGTAGAGTAGGGCAAGGGTTCTGCCCTGGAGGAAAGGCAGGCCATAGGGACAAAGAGCTTTGCAGCTCTGAGAAAACTGACTTTATTTGCAACTGAGAGTGAAGAACTCCATGCCTAAGGGCATTGTTGAAAAACAATACAGATTTTAGGGGAGGGCAATTAAGAAGTGGCTGGCAGCTCCTTGACATAGAAAAACAGCAGAGCAGCTAGAAGTTTAATGGAGAGAATCAAGGAAAGAGGCAGTCATCATCAAGAGGTGTCCTGGGTCAGAGTCAACTCTGGGGGTCAGGAAGGCTGTGCAAATACACTCGGTTGCCCCCACTCAGAGCCATCAGGACATGGGGCAATGCTGAAAGCACTCCCCAAGCTGGACACAGATTCATCAACACAGGAGAGAAGACTCACTGGCCCAAGGGGCTTAAATCCAACCTCTGACCAAACAGAATGAACAGTGAGCTGCTCTAAGGGGCAACTTCTAGAAAAACAGGCTTAAAAATAACATCACAGTCATCCCTGACAACCTGTGCATGCCAAAGTTTGCATCCCCTGTAAGAGCAAATGCAATTAGAAGTAAGAGGCTTAATTCTCCCTGTTGAAAACAAGGGAAGAGATTTCCCTTGCTTCTCTTTTCTCAGGTCATTTACTTTAGAAAACTTTTAAGTGTAAGTACTTTCTCCTCTCTTTGAAATGTATATAAATCCCTTTGAAGACTAAATCAGCCTTTTTTTGCTGTGTGACCCCGTAATGTCTGGAAAGACCTGGGAGTCATCAAGGGAGAGACCATTCCTGTCTCCCAGTTTCTGAGGGAAGGTAGGAGTCTAAATTCAGTGGGGCCTTGTTCCAGGTTGCAAAACTACATCCTGTCATAAAGAGAAGTTTGTTTTCCTCCTGGATAAAGTCAACACAGATGGCCACTCCAATTACCAGGTAAAACGAGTATGAACTATGTGTGCCAAAGGTGCTGCCGAGTCCTCTTACTTGACAAGACATTGTTTATCTGGAAAACATGCACATAATTTGTTGTATCTGCTTGGTTATATGTCAGGGTGAGATTTCTTTCAGTCTTGGCCATGTCTTAGCGGATTGCCTGTGATACACGTGACATCCTGGTTTAATGCTTATTCAATGACAAAACTGTTTTCTCTCTCTCCTACATCTGTGGTGAGGTTTTCTGGGTTGGGAGAAGAGTTTGCTTTTAATTCTATTTCCCCAGCACCTCTCAGGAGCCATCAGGGTAGGAAGCTCCGAGCTACTAGCTCCAGGCTGAAAAAGTACAACAAAAGTTAACTCCCTGAACTCGAAACCACATCCCCCCAGTGGTAAAAGTTCAACCTCTAAGTGGCTAAGAAGGCTTAAGCACAAACTCTGACCAACTTTGTTCTTTTTCAAGATTGTTTTGGCTATTCTGAGTCCTTGGAATCTCTCAAGGAGATTTTGAAAACGACCCTAAGCAAAGCACCTATATTAGGGAATGATCTTATAACCTCAAACCTAACAGGACGTCAGCAAACACAGTTTGCACAGTAAATTTTAAAATAGTTTTAAAAACTACTTGCTTTGCTTATGAATGAGAAAACATTTACTCTCCCAGGAAGCTATCTCTTTCTTCACTGCCTGTTCAAACCTTTTCCATTCATTAAGATTCAGTTCACATTCTCTCTGACCACTCCAGGTCACATTACTGCCCTTCCCTAAACAGTTACTTATCTACCATTTATATAAGGCAACAGAGTACTTATTTACATGTGGTTTTATTCTCAAATTGTGGCAGCAAAATTCCTCAAGGTTAGAGACAATGTCATAATCTTTTTTTTTTTAATTCTTACCTGCTTTAATTTGAAACATCAATCTACATTTATTGGATTGAATACTACTCTTTAAAGTTTTTCTCAGACCTTGAGATACATTTATACCTTAAATAAATTAAAGAAAAAAATACATTTTCTTAGTTAGACAATCTAGTATAATGTTGGGCACAGTGGTATGCAACTGACATCTTTGTTAAATTTAATTAGGAGGTGAGGGGTTGCAGCCTAATATCCTGAACATTTTTCCTTGTGCCAGGCAAATTTCCTTGGTGTTTTGCATGAATAATTTTATGTAATTAAATGTAATAAAATGTGAATCACATGTTAACATTATTACACGTCTGGGAGGTGAAAATAAGATATATTATTTTTATCAACTTATAAATGTTGGTTAAACTGATTTAACTACATAAGAGTCTATTCCTCAGAGTCCTAAATTACTGTCTTGACCCACCCCATCACCATAAAAATCTCAAACTTAAAATATTCAGTATATTTTATAATATTGCTAAGAATATTCTCCAATAATTTATAGTGATAAGTATTTTTTAAATATGCTTACAAAAATTATCAGAAGCATCTAAAAATGCTTTCATTTTATGCATTTAAATTATGCCATGGAATAAATAATAATTTACTGCAAAACAATTATTTTATCTCTTTCTGTGGTGTCTTCCCTTGTACCTGAGAGTTTGCTTTATTCATATTAAATTCACATGACTGTCAAAATATTTAACTGTGGATGCCAGAAATATTTTTCAGATCAGGGCAAATAGTTAGTGGAATTTTTTTTATTATTTTTCTACAAAAATAGTTACTGGAAAATATTTGCTAAAAATATTCATTGTGAAATGTGGTAGAATGATTTAATGTTGGAACCACAGCTTTAACTCAAATACTGTTGGCATCAGTAAGTACATGAGTCATTAAGTGGAATAAAAAAGGTATAGCACTTATCATTCTTGAATTATTAAAAAGATTTTAGAAAGATACAAATTTAAACAAAGTAGCTTATAGTATACTTGTATGCCTCATAATATTTGGCACATTGTAACAATAAGTGGAAACTTTTTTTTTAATCACATTACTGTATGTATGACTGTCAACATTTCCAATGGTGAGATTTAATGAGTGATGGGGATAAGTTACTTGTATGTTAGTCTTTTGTTGTTTTTTTTTTAAAAGATTTTATTTATTTGAGAGAGAGCACATGAGAGGGGGGGAGGGTCAGAGGGAGAAGCAGACTCCCTGCTGAGCAGGGAGCCCGATGCAGGACTCGATCCCGGGACTCCAGGATCATGACCTGAGCCGAAGGCGGTCACCTAACCAACTGAGCCACCCAGGCGCCCTATGTTAGTCTTTTGTAACAGGCTCAACTATCACATATTTTAAATATTGACTCATGCATCTACCTATCATCTGGATCTCTGCCTTTATGTTCACATGGTATTCTCCCTGTGTGAGTGCCTGTCTCCAAATTTCCCCTTTTCATAAGGACACCAGTCATATTGAATTAGGGCCCACTCTAATAATCTCATTTTAACTTGATTACCACTATAAAGACTCTATATCCAAATAAGGTCATATTCTGAGATACTGCGGGTTAGGACTTCAATGTATAAATTTGAGGGGACCACAATTCAACCAATAACACTAGGATTATTGCCACTAGTAAAGCTTTCTGGATTTCCCAAATATCCTTGAATTTCAGAAATGTCTTTCATACCAAGTATCTTTCATGCCAAGTCTATAAAATATTTTCATTAGTAATACCTCTAATTAAAGATAAGTATCTTAATTCAATAAGTAAACAATTGAGATTTAGCATATCAATTCAAGGAGATCGTCATTAATCTAGTATAATTACTTTATGGGCACTAGTGGGGATAAATGCTCATACAAGCTGTGGCATTGTGGAAAGACTTGCGGGCTGGAAGTTAGGAAATACAGAACCAGGTCCTACCTCTGACATTCACTCACCAAGGGACCCTTTACCATCTAGACTGCCACTGCCTCTTCTCATGGAGTTTATATGGTCTCTAAATTACAGAACATTCTCTGATTCCTATTCTATTTGTACTATTCTTTCCTATCCCCACACACCAGTATGAGCAACAGAGAGGTAATGACATAAATAGACAAGCAAATTTGCAGCATCAGCTGACAGACAGATTTTTAGAAGTGGAAGACTTTTATCTACTGCCCTCATTTAACAGACAAGAAAATGGAAGCCTCAGGAGGTTAAGTGACTAGTCCTAAGGCACTTATAACATCATTCCTAGCTTGAATAACTTCAAAGGGGCAGCGGTCCTTAAATTGAATCCACAGACCTAGGGGTCCCCATGGATGAACTTCAAAGGTCTATATACCTCTTGAGAGTTTGTGTGCAAAAACTGGTGTGAATATGCATGTATATATTTCTTTTTTTTTTTCTGTTGGAAGGAGTCCTTAGCCTTCACCAAATTCTCAAAAGGATCTCCTTTGTTCAAATAAATCCTTAGCTCCTATGCTTCAATGCTTGGCATATAAGAGATAATTGGTAGCCATTAGTTGACTTATGTATATTGAATTCTTAACCAAGAAAAAGTTAATAACCACTGAAATAGAATAAAGTAGAATACAGTCATTCTCTGGAAATGATCCTCACTGTCTCCTGTTCTCATAATGTTCTCATAATGCTCTACCCGTGTGGAGTCTTTCGTCGCCCTGCAGTTCCAAGTCCTAGATGAATTATGCAATATGTGCTTGTCTACTAAACCAATTAAGAAAGATATTTAAATCACAATTTCATCTCCTTTAGGAAATTATCCATCTTTTTATTTAACTTTACTATTCTATTTAATTAACAAGGGTTTAATGGCAGTTAATAAATGATATATTAATTAATTTAGGGAATTACTTTGTTATTTCAATTAATCTTAATTAATTAATCTTAATTCAAATTTTTAAATGCCTGTAATTTTCATTGGTTCCATCAAGTAAATCTGAATCTACAGTCAATTAAATCTGAGTTACCTTACTTTGCCATTAGTCCAAGTACTAGAAAAAATCCCCAGAGTATTCAGGACATGTGCTGGAACAATTATCAAAACAGGACTTTGAAAAAGGCAGGGTAATACCTTAGGCACAAGGCATGTGGCATTATAAGCAGAGAGCAGCAACACCATAGATTAGGTGCTCAATAAATATTTGACAAATCAATGAAAGAAAGAAGTAGCAGCTAATGCTCCCAAAAGGACAGAAGACCCTCTTGAACAGGTGATAGGACATCCATCAGTGGATGATGGAGGGTGATGTAATGGTTGAATCTCTATCAGAAAGAGCATGTGGTATTGTGGGACATTAATAAATGGCACCAAGTTAATGATGATCAATGTGGACATCAAATACAACTATCTGTATATAGTTATTAAACATTTCTTTTTGGTGATTTATTACTAAGAACTTGCAAATATGGAAGCAACCCAAAGTTCCAGAATGGGGCCTCAAGACAGAAGAAGTATAATACTCTGCAAGAAGCAGACCAGGCCATTTGTGCTGCAGATGTGTATGATAATGAGTTACATTTTTCTTAAAAACCTACAAATGTTATTTGCAATAATTTATACTCTTCAGAAGCATTTACAAGTGATGATTCACTTTGTCAATGAAGATAAAAAGCTGTCTTCTTTACAAAATCAGGTCTTACTCATACTTGTTCCCCAATTCCAACAAAGAGTAGCTGCTTAAGAAATGACTGGATTTACACTTATAAATTTATTTATACTTATTTATATACTTATAAACACTCTTTATTAAATATACTTATGCTTTATTAAATATACTTATTTATACTTTATTAAATATATGTATTTAATAAAGAGTGTTATTAAATATAATCAAGAAAGATCCTACAAAGTCTTGCTATTCATCTTATCTAGCTTGCTAGACTACCCTGTATCACAAAGAGTGGATTTCTCATCTTAGAAACTTCCCAAAAGAGTAAATTATCAGTTTAACATCTAGGTACCATCTAAAAATTAAAGAAACTAACACAGGAATTCTAGGTACTCCCTTGGTGAGTGCCAAGACAATAAGGATCTTCCTGTCTTTATACCCCCTGGAACAAAGATTCTTGATATTTTAGAGAGAAAAGAATCAGACTTTCAATGAGACATCAAATTTAAACCATTTATCTTATCTGAAGCTGACATTTCTTTGTGTTGAGTGTTATTTTCCTAGCAGCTGAGAATGAAGTCTTGGCAGAAACTGTGGATGCTCGAATAAGGTATTTTGTTGTTGCAAATTCTATTTTAAACTTATTCACATTATGACCCATTCCTTAGGTGGAAGACAAGGCACTTCTTGAGATGATGTTGTAGAAGGATATTTAATAGAAAAAGAAATGCCCGTTTTAATTTTTTTCTTTTTTATGGGATATTGAAAAATATTTTATGTAATTAATAAAAACAAATATAATATGGTAGATATAAATTGCAGAATTGTGGACTGCAATTCAGAAATACATTCCAATATTTGTGCAACATTATTACACAGAAATATTCTTACTTTCTAAACTTCTTCCAGCTACATCAAGAGTTGTTCTTGGTGGAAGAACAGTATGGAAATTCTTCAGGGTGGAAGAACCTGTCTTAATGACCACAGGAATGTATGGATATTTCCTCATAGTTAATCCGAGCAATTGCCAGCAACAACCCTAAAAAAAGACTATGGATAGCTGAGTATGAAAAAACGTGAAGTTCTTAAATGCACCATCTTCTATACTAACATATAAAGATTATTTAACTTACAACTTCAAAAAGGAGTTGATACTACTGAATCATTTCAGGTCACTGGGTAACCTGTGGTCAGGTTCAACTAGCCCCCTAGCTCTAGAGCCCATCACAAATATGAAAGTCATTTAGAGTATTTAATCATCGATTGTAGCTCTCTGCCCGAATTTTAACTGAAAAAGTTAATGCTTCTGTTGTGTACTTACACATGTGATGAATACAAGGAAATGAGAATTTAAGTTGTTAGAGATGATAGTTTTCCCCGCCCTGAAAGAAAAGAGGGTGTGGAATTCAGAGACCACTGAGAAAATTTATTTATTCATATAAAAATTATGACTATTGTGTGCTAGGCTAAAGATAAAATGAGCAAGGCAGAGATAATTGCTAATTGTATGGAGTGATATATTTTCTCCCCACAGGTAATTTCTGAGCATCTTCTATGTATCAACATTGTAGATTTGGTGGTGATGGGAGAGTGGGGGAGGGGAGGACCCATAGTGCCTAGTCTTGAAAAGCAACAATAAAATCTATTTGTGGTAGAGATATTGAGGACACACAGCATTAAAAAAATGAAAGGAGACAACTACAAGACATTATTTAAGTAAACGTTGCAGTGGCCTAGGCCGAATCATTATTTAAGAGTAAGATTATTTAAGTAGAGAAGTTAGACTTCAGTGCTCTGACACATATTTCCTTTCTGTGGGTGTCTGTGAGGCTCCCCAGCACCCTCCTGAGGTCTCCCTTTGACATTCACCATCCACAGCCTCAGAGTCAATCCAAGGCCAAATAACTACGGTAATTTCATAAACTAATTTCTACTAAAGTGTCATGGGAAATCGTTTAGGGTATTCTCCTAAATAAAAAATAAGAATTTTAACTTCAGCCCTGCGGAAACACAGAATAACAACAATGCCTTGTATTCTCATTGTGCTAAGTTATTCAAACATCAGTGCATGTTAGTGTGTCAGGCAGTAAAGGGCTATGAAGATGAGTAAGATGCTAACCCCATCTATGGGGGGCCTCATTGCTGTCCTCAGCTATTCATATCTGAAGCCAACACCTCTATAACTAACTTGTGTTGATGTTAATTTCCCTGTTAATTGGCTTGTTTCCATTTATTCTACTTTATATGTGTCATATTTGGTTGTTTCACCTGTTACAGTCCAACTTCCTTAGGAGCATTCCATCTCCTTAAAATCAGAAACCATATCCTCCAGTCTTTTAGTCTTTTTTTTTTTTTTTTTAACTCTCTTTATTCCATCTCCCCAGTCCCCAAGACAGTACGTTTTAAGCTATGGCTTTCTATCAATTAACAGATCATGAAAGCAATTTGTAAATCTCCTATCAATATCTTTATTTAATTTTTTAAAAGATTTTTTACTTTTAAGTAATCTCTATACCCAACGTGGGGCTCGAACCCACAACCCCAAGATCAAGAACCGCTTGCTCCACTGACCAAGCCAGCCAGGCGCCCATCCTATCAACATCTTTAAATGAAATAGAATAGAACCTAAGAGAAATGAAAATTCCAGAGTGCCTCACCCAAGGTGAAGGTAAAGATCTTTGTAGAACTCTGACACAGTGAGGGCTGTGTGCCAGTGTGTGTTAGGCTAAGATATAAAATGTAGTTCTTACTAAATTGTGGTCAGAACACTTGGGAAACATGGTCAGGTATTTAATAAATATTTGCCTGAAACCTTTTACAAATTTATTTGGATCCCCCTAGCAGTTGCTCCCAGGTTCCTGGCTTATTTCCCTTTGGCTTTGGCTGGTGGTTTCCCATGTTGGTTCGAAGCATCACCTGATGACCTCCCAGTTTCGACACTGCCTGCTCCTTGGATCATAGGCTGACCCCTGCACACTCTCATCTACATCAACCCAGCATGGTGGATGCCTCTTGACACCCTTCCCCCACCCCTGCACTATACCAGATGCAACCTTGCCCCAAGAAAAAGCCCAAAAATGATGCTGGCAAAGCTCCTGGTATACATAAATGCATACACTTGACTCTTTTGGGGGGCAGGGTCTAATATCTTCTTTCTATGTTAAAATAAAGACTTTACTATATACGGGGGAGAAGACTCAGGAAATTAACAGTTTTTAGAGCTGCCTAGGAGTAAAACTCTAATTCATGGAGGAGGAGCACTTAAACTTATGATCTTAAATTAGCAACTCAGTCAAATTTTGAAACTAGAGCAGCAAAAAAATCAGCATTTTTGAAGAAATAAGTCCTGTGAGAGAAAAATTCTAATTACTAGTTATTATCTGAGGTGATAGTTATTATAATAAAAATACTATTTTAAAAGGTCAATTAGAATCAAAATTATACTGCAATTATACTTTTCCTTATTCTTGCTTCATACATAAAGATATAAATTGAAAATTAAATTAAGTATTCTTATATTTTTAAGAAAATTCCTAATGCAGATGTTTTGCTTTTAAAATGGTCTAGAATGGACTTTCTTCTACAATTATTTTGGTCAAAATACAGAAACTAGGTACTGGTTTGGGGGAATTCTGTAGCTTTTTACATTGCTATGATAATAATCTACATTTTCACATATTTGTACAGTCATAACATTCTCCCCATAGTTTGCCCTGGAGCCATAAATGACTATGTTGGTGCCATCAGTTGTTCTTATGACATCTGGAAAATGATCATTATCTTATTTGCTGCCATTTAGCCAATGTAGAGAAAACAACTTACAAAGGCTGTTTCTTTTACAAGAGGCAGCTGTAACTTGATGAAAAATTGCCAAGGATTCCTTTTACTGGATAATCTATATTAAGTACACACAAGCTGGAATGGAGATGCCATGGAAAAATTGAGGGATATCCTGTCTCCCCAGCATAACTATATGAATGGTCCTACTGCCTTGGCTTGGAAACCACTGAACCTTGAAGAAAGCTTGGTGAAGAGCTACCAAGGTATCTATGAAGTCAGAAGGGAAGTCCTTGAATAAAAAATACTAGCACAGGGGCGCCTGGGTGGCTCAGTCGTTAAGCGTCTGTCTTCAGCTCAGGTCATGATCCCAGGGTCCTAGGATCTAGCCCCACATCAGGCTCCCTGCTCGGCGGGAAGCCTGCTTCTCCCTCTCCCACTCCCCCTGTTGTGTTCCCTCTCTCGCTGTGTCTCTCTCTGTCAAATAAATAAATAAAGTCTTTAAAAAAAAAATTAAAAAAAAAATACTAGCACAGTTGAGAATACACTGTTGCCCATTTTCTAGCAGCAGTACTAGTAAGAGTGTGTAAATCAGTGAGAAGATAGGTAGGTAGGGGGCTAACTTACTAATACCAAACCTCTAGTGATGGTTTGAAGCTGATCCCTGAGTGCTTCTGAGGGTTGAACTGGTCCATAAGTCACAGCTCTGCCCTGACTCAGTTCTGCATTCCAGGAGAGCAGAGACTAGCATGTGGGACATGGCAAGTATCTGCTAAATGTTTGTAACAGTTGGCTTCATCTTATAGACCTATCTTTGTTCTCCTTTCATTACCATTTTCTCATTTATTTCCTATTTCTTCTATAGGTTTCCTTCATGGAAGCGACAGGAAGGATTATAAATAAATACTACATAAAGAGAAGTGAAATGCTATTAAAGGTAAAAGGAAGAATGTAAATAGTGAGTGCCATAGAGGACTTATAAACCAATGTGCTATGGGGTCTCAAAGGATGTAGAAGTCACACACAGATGGAGCATCCAGGTGAGGTTTCATGAAGAAGTGATTTTGACATGGTTATAAGCAATGCAAACGAGTGTGACCAGCAGAGAGGATTCTGAAAGATGAAGACAGCCAAGTGTAGTTCATTCAATAAATTTTACTCAGTTATTTACTGATTCTAAAAGAGAAGCTTAGAATGCAAACCATGACAATATAACCTGGAGTATCGGCATAAACAACAGTGAACCAGAAAGTCTATCTTGTCTTTTGGCCATGAAGAGAATAATGAGAGATTCCTGTTGAGAGAGGAAAACAAATTTATCAGAATTTAGAAAGATACTCCAGGCTATTATCTGAAGTTTTAAAAAGCATCTGTAATTTCTATTATTCATCTTATGGTTGTCTTAGTCTATTCAGGCTGCTATAACAGAGTATCATAGACTGGGTGGCTTATAAACAACACAAATTATTTCTCACAGTCTGGAGCCTGGAAAGTCCAAGATCAAGGTGCCAGTAGATTCAGTGTTTGGTAAGGACCCACTACCTTGTTCACATAGGCCATGTTTTTTTTGCTGTGTGGAATGGGGAAACTCTGATCTCTTGAGCACCTTATAAGGGTACCATTTCTATCCATGAGGACTCTACTCTCATGACCTAATACCTCCCAAAGGCCTCTACACACCATCACATTAGGGATTAGGTTTCAACATATGAATTTGGAGGTAGGGGAGAGACACAAACATTCAGTCTATAAAAATGGTCAAAGTCAAATTGTATTACTTTCCAGTCTAACATTTACTACTCTTGGTCCAATAGAACCCACTTATCATCTCCTTATATCTCATGCTCACCTCCACCTGACTGCTTGAACCTCACCTGAAAGTAATGTCCACTTCTAGGACATCCTCTGAGGTTGCAGAAAACTAAGGCTGTCTTGTGAGAAGGATTTCCTAGGCTTCACAGCACTACCCAAGTCCTCTGAGATTTGCCTTTACCTTATGGAGATCTGGCACATGATTATACCGGCCATGAACCTGATGAACTCCAGAGGGTGAAGCTTCAAGGACCTTCACCAGAAGCTTCACCAGACACTTTTATGTGTACACCCAAAGAATAAGGCCTTGAGGAAAAACTGGAGTCCCTTCACTGCCTGTCCAGCCTCCTTGGTGAAATTTGGTTTCCTGAGGACCATTCATTTGCCCCAGTGGCTGCCATACAGTACAAGATCCTTCTCAAGAGAGCCATCATCTGCTGCTTACCCACAAGGGTATGGCCATACCCCACGACTTCCATAGGCTGTCAGACAGGTATACTATACATGCCTAAATCTTTCATTTGCATCGAGAGAATGGGAGTTAACCACCACACTCATCTGTGGTCAGGGTGCTTGATTGCTATCTTTTCTCTCAAGATCTCACCTCCTCTAGTTTCCCACAGCACTAGAGCCTTGTTTTTAATGGTGCAGTTCACTGGAGCCCTAATTTCCACACCTAGAACATGGCAGTCTTATTTCTCAAGACAGCATCTTGCTTCCTGAATCCCTTCCTGATACACTTTTTATACAACCCTTCTAAATCCTAAAAGCCCTGCTTCCCAGTCTAGTCTTGCCTCTTGAGTAAGAAAATTTTAATTCTGATTCCAGACTGGATTGCACTAAAGCAGTCTTTTCCAAAATTACTTAATCATAGTCATCAGGTGCATTCATTAAAAATACAGAATTCCAAGCCATCTCCTAGAAGTTCTGGTTCAGGACATCTGGGGTAGGGCCTGACAATGTATTTTTAACAAGTACCCTAGATGATCCCTAGGAATTTTTTGGCATTTGGGAAAATACTGAATTGGAGTTTGCTGTGCCTTTGTAGACCTGATAATTTCTAGTCTCTTTCTAGAGGGCTTGTCAACACTTTTGTCCCAATTAATTTCTCTGGTTCCAACCCCAGCCAGCCTCAGTCACACCCCTCTTTCTTACATACTCCCGGCATCTCTCACAGTCAGGGTCACCCTGACCATGACACTTCTTTTACCCAGAATGACCTCCTTGGCCTATGATTCTGTCACTTGCCTGAGAACCATCCCTACCAGAGAGCTCCTATCCATACCTCCCCAACCCCTTGGGTCAGTTTCCTTGGACAGTGTTACAGGACCATAGCAGAAAGGAATTTTCCACACTTAATGGACATGGTGATTTTTATCTCTTCACCTTCCTCAGAGGGCACCAGCTCTTTATACCCATTACCTTCTTTTGGCCCTTGTTGGCAACTTCCTCTTTTCTGGACAGCCTGTGATGTAAGCAGCCTCTTTATAATTCTTACACTTCAATAAGAACAAAAATGCTAATTCAAAAAGATATATGCAGATATGGTGGAGTAGGAGGATCCTAAGCTCACCTCATCCCACAGATACAATGCGATAACACCCACATTAGTGTAAATAACCCAGAAAATGACCCAAAGACTGGCAGAACAGACTCTGCACAGCTAAATGTAGAGAAGAAGGCACTATGAAGACGGTAGGAAGGGCAGAGACACAGATGGGAGCCAAACTGTCCGCAGGAGGGATATCGAGAGGGGAGAGGAACAGACCTCATACTGGGCATCCCAGGCACAGAGGATCAACACTGGGAAGATGAATTCCCATAACATTTGGCTTTGAAAACCAGAATGACCTAACTTCATGAGTTCTTACAATCAATGGGGCTTAACACCTGGAACTTTAAAAATCAGTGGGCTTGGCTCTGGGAGAACCAGAGGGCAATATGAAAGTGAGTCCCCACCCTTAAAGAGATAGCACAACAAGTAGCTTGCCAAGATATAGCACAGAAGCCACAAACTGAAAATCACCTGGGTATATGGGAGGGAGATTTGTTTACTAATATCAGAGCATGTGTGGGAGGGGCAGGGATCTTTGGGAGACTTCTCCAGAAACAAAGGAGTTGGTGGGCACCATTTCCCTCCCTGCCTGTCGCCTAGACACACAGACACTTGCAGGAACCAGAACAACCCAAATACTCTCCACCTAGCTTACTAACAGCATACTCTGACCTGTCCTTCTCTTACAGCCCCACCTTCTCCAATATACCCTTGGCAAGAGTCCATCCAAAGTAATGCCACAAGCCTGGCAGTGTGCAAGACTCCCAACAGGGACCAGAACCATTACAAAATGATTCCTACCCTGGGGAGAGGGAAAATAAACACACACACCAGTCTGACTGCAGCCCCAGCAGTGGGCTGGGGCAGACATCTGGTCTGATGGCAGTCCCCCCCTACCAATGAAAACATCTCAGAGGATAACACAGGGAGAGTGATTCAGTGCTTCCACAGCTCTGACAAATGCCTGGTCTGACCCAACTCAAGTCCAGCATGGCCCCAAACTGGCCCACTAACAACATAAGGACAAAATCCTACCCACAACAAGCAAAGACAGCAATTGCAGATGACTGAAGGCAAACGTGGTTCAGCCACAATAGTAGGGTGCACATAACATACACAGGAGATACCTCTGAAGTACCAGGTTCTGGTGAACAGGGGATATTGCATTGCAGGACACTAGAGGACCTCTTCTTCATAAGGCCACTACTTTTAAGAGCAGGAGACATAGATGATGTTCCTAAACATAGAAACAGACACACAGAGAGTTAGACAAAATGAGGAATACATCCCAAATAAAAGAATAGGACAAAATCACAAGAGAGCTAAATGAAATGGAGATAAGTAATATGCCTGATAGAGAATTTAAAGTAATGGCCATAAAGACACTCACTGGACTTGAGAAAAGAGTGGAGGACCTCTTTTGAGACCCTCAACAAAGAAAATGTTGAAAAGAACCAGAGATGAAGAATTCAATAACTGAAATTAAAAATACACTGGAAGGTATAAACAGTAGACTAGAGGAAGTAAAACAGCTCAGCAACCTGGGGACAGAGTAATGGAAAGCAACCAAACTGAACAGGAGAGAGTAAAAAGAATAATAAAAAATGGAAATAGATTAAGGGAAATCAACAAAACCATCAACTGTAATAACATATGCATTATAGGGAGGAGAGAGAAAAGGGGGCAGAAAATGTATTTGAAGAAATAATACCTGAAAACCTACTGAATCTGGAGAAAGAAACAGAAATCCAGATCTAGGAAGGACAGAAATTCCTCAAAAGAATCAACCCAAGGAGGTCCATACTAAGACATATAGTAACTAAAATGGCAAAAAGCAGTGACAAAGAGAGAATTTTAAAGGCAGCAAGAGAAAATAAAACAGTTACATACAAGGGAAATACCATAAGGCTATCAGTTGATTTTTCAGCAGGAAGTTTGCAGGCCAGAAGATAGTGGCATGATATATTCAAAGTGCTCAAAGAAAAAACTACAACCAAGAATGCTGTATCCAGCAAGGCTATCATTCAGAATAGAAGGAGAGATAGCGTTTCCCAGACAAATAAAAGTTAAATGAATTCATGAGTACTAAACCAGCCCTACTAGAAATGTTAAAGAGGACTCTTTGAGTGGAAAGGAAAGACCATAAGCAGGAGTAAAAAAAAAAGTAGGAAGTACAAAAGCAGTAAAATTAAGTATATATATAAAAATGAGTCAAGGGATTCACAAAATAAAAGGATGCTAAACTATGATACCATATACCCAAACTGTGGCAGAGAGAGGAATAAAAATTTACTATTTTTAGAATTTCAAACTTAAGCAGCCATCAACTTAATTCAGACTGCTATTATGCATAAGATATTGTATATAAACCTAATGGTAACTACAAACCATTTGAGAAGAGAACAAAAGAAGGAACAGAGAAGAACTACAAAAATAACCATAAAACAACTAACACGATAGCAAAAAATACATACCTATCAATAATTACTTTGAATATAAATAGACTAAATGCTCCAATCAAAAGACACAGGGTGATGGAATGGATACAAAAAAGCCAGACCGGGGCGCCTGGGTGGCTCAGTCATTAAGTGTCTGCCTTCGGCTCAGGTCATGATCCCAGGGTCCTGGGATCGAGCCCCGCATCGGGCTCTCTACTCAGCAGGAAGCCTGCTTCTCCCTCTTCCATTCCCCCCTGCTTGTCTTCCCTCTCTCGCTGTCTCTCTCTCTCTCTGTCAAAATAAATAAATAAAATCTTTAAAAAAAAAAAAGCCAGACCTATCTATATGGACCCAAATAGGTAAAATCACAAATGAGAGAGGAAAAATAACAACCAACACCACAGAAATACAATTTATAAGAGAATATTATGAAAAACTATATGCCAACAAATTGGAAAACCTGGAAGAAATGGATAAATTCACAGAAACATATAAACTACCAAAACTGAAACAAGAACTAACAGCTAACATGGTGGCAATAAATACATACTTATCAATAATTGCTTTGAATGTAAATGGACTAAATGCTCCAATCAAAAGACACAGGGTGATGGAATGGATAAAAAAGCAAGACCTACCTATATGCTCCCAGAAGAGACTTGTTTCAGACCTAAAGACACATGCAGATTGAAAGTGAAGGGATGGAAAAGGGAAGTGAGAATAAAGCTGGGGTAGGAATATTTATATCAGACAAAATAGACTTTAAAACAAAGACTGTGCAAAATACAAAGAAGGACACTATGTAATAATAAAGGGGACAATCCAACAAGAAGATATAACAATTGTAAATATTTATGCATCCAAGGTGGGAGCACCCAAATACTAATAACAAACATAAAGGAAATAATCAATAGTAATACAATAGTGGTAGGGGACTTCAGCACCCCACTTACATTAATGGATAGATCATACAAACAGAAAATCAACAAGAAACAGTGGCTTTGAATGATACATTAGACCAAGAAACAGTGGCTTTGAATGATACATTAGACCAAATGGATCTAACAGATGTATTTACAACATTCTATCCTAAAACAGCAGAATATACATTTCTTTTCAAGTGCACATGGAACATTCTCTAGAATATATCACATGTTAGGCAACAAAACAAGTCTTAACAAATTCAAAAAGATCAAAGCCATACCATGCATCTTTTCTAACCACAACACTATGAAACTAGAAATCAACCACAAGAAAAAATCTGGAAAGACCACAAATACATGGAAGTTAAATACCATGCTACTAAACAATGAATGGGTCAACTAATAAAACAAAGAAGAAATTAAAAAAAAAAAAACAGGGAGACAAATGAAAATGAAAACACAATGGTCACAAATCTTTGGGATTCAGCAAAAGCTGTTCTTAGAGGGAAGCATATCACAATACAGGCCTACCTCAAGAAGGAAGAAAAATCTCAAATAAACTACTTAACTTTAACACCTAAGTTAAAGGCATTAGAAAAAGAACAAACAAAATTTCAAACCAGTAGAAGGAAGTAAATAGTAAAGATTAGAGCACAAGTAAATGAAATATAAACTTAAAAAAAAAAAAAACCTAATAGGACAGATCAATGAAACCAGGAGCTGCTGCTTTCAAAAAATTACCAAAATTGATAAAACTCTAGCAAGACTTATAAAAAATAAAAAAGAAAAGACCCAAATAAATAAAATCACAAATAAGAGAGGAAAAGTAACAGCCAACACCACAGAAATACAAACAGTTTATAAGAGAATATTATGAAAAACTATATGCCAACAAATTGGACAACTTAGAAGAAATGGATAAATTCCTAGAAACATATAAACTACCAAAACTGAAACAGGAAGAAATAGAAAGCTTGAACAGACCAGCAAAGAAACTAACTAACCAGCAAAGAAACTAAATAAGCAGCAAAGAAACTAAAGCAGTAATTAAAAATCTCTCAACAAACGAAAGTCCAGGGCCAGATGGCTTCACAGGCAAATTCTACCAAACATTTAAAGAAGAGTTAATACCTTTTCTTCTCAAACTATTCCAAAAAAATAGAAGAGGAAGGAAACCTTCCAAATTCATTCTATGAGGCCAGCATTTACCCTGATACCAAAACCAACTAAAAAACTACAAAAAAAAAAAAAGAGAGAGAGAGAACTACAGAATAATATCCCTCATGAACATAGATGCAAAAATCCTCAACAAAAATTAGCAAACCAAATCCAACAATACATTTTAAAAAGCATTCATCACAATCAAGTGGGATTTATTTCTGGGATGCAACTGTGGTTCAATATTCACAAATCAATCAATGTGATACATCAAGTCAATAAGAGAATGGATACAACCCATATGATCATCTCAACAGATGCAGAAAAAGCATGTGACAAAGTGCAACATCCATTCATGATAAAAACTCTCAATAAAGTGGGTTTAGAGGTAACGTTCCTCAATATAATAAAGGTCTTATATGAAAAACACATAGCTAACATCATACTCAATGGTGAAAAACCGAGAGCTTTTCCCCCCAAGGTCAGGAACAAGACAAGATGTCCACTCTCACCACTTTCATTCAACCTAGCACTGGAAGTCTTAGCCACAGCAATTAGCCAAAAAAAAGAAATAAAACGCATCCAATTTGGTAAGGAAGAAGCAAAACTTTCACCATTTGCAGATGACATGATACTATGTATAGAAAACCCTTAAAGACCAAACAAAAAACTACTAGAACTGATACATGAATTCAGTAAGGTTGCAGGATACAAAATCAGTAGGCAGAATCCATTGCATTTCTATACACTAATAATGAAGTAGAAGAAAGAGAAATTAAGAAAACAGTCTCATCTGTAATTGCACCAAAAAAAAAAAAACCCTAGGAATAAACTTTACCAAGGAGGTGAAAGTCCTGTACTCTGAAAGCCATAAAACATTAATGAAACAAATTGAAGATGACACAAACAAATAGAAAGATACTCCATACTCATGGACTGGGAGAACATTGTTAAAATATCCATAGTACTCGGGGCGCCTGGGTGGCTCAGTTGGTTAAGCGACTGCCTTCGGCTCAGGTCATGATCCTGGAGTCCCAGGATCGAGTCCCGCATCGGGCTCCCTGCTCGGCAGGGAGTCTGCTTCTCCCTCTGCCCCTCCCCCCTCTCATGTGCTCTCTGTCTCTCTCATTCTCTCTGTCTCAGATATATAAATAAAATCTTTAAAAAAAAAAAAAAATTTTAAAAACAACAACAACAACAAAAAATATCCATAGTACTCAAAGCAATCTACAGATTTAATGAAACCCCTATCAAAATACAAGCAGCATTTTTCACAGAACTACAACAAATAATCCTAAAATTTTTATGGAACCACAAAACCCCGAACAGCCAAAGCAAACTTGAAAAAGAACAAAACTGGAGATATCACAATCCCAGATTGCAAGATATACCACAAGGCTGTAGTAATGAAAATAGTATGGTCCTGGCACAAAAACAGACACACAGATCAGTAGAACAGAATAGAGAGCCCAGAAATAAACTCACAATCATATGGTCATTTTAGACAAAGGAGGCAAGAATACGAATTGGGAAAAAGACAGTCTCTTCAACAAATGGTGTTGGGAAAATGGAACAGTTACATGCAAAAGAATGAAACTGGACCACTTTCTTATGCCATATACAAAAATAAACTCAAAATGGATTAAGGACCTAAATGTTAAGAGCATAAAAAGCCTAGAAGAGAGCACAGGCAGTAATTTCTCTGACATCAGCCATAAAAACATTTTTCTAGATATATTTCTGCAGACAAGGGAAAACAAAAGCAAACTATTGGGACTACATCAAAATAAAAAGCTCTTCACAGCAAAGGAAACAACCAACAAAACTAAAAGACAGCCTACTGAATAGGAGAAGATATTTGCAAATGACATATCTGATAAGGGGTTAATATCCAAAATATATAAAAAGGTGATGCAACTCAACAACAACAACAACAAAATAATCCAGTTAAAAAATGGGCAGAAGACATGAATAGGCATTTCTCCAAAGAAGACAGACAGCCAACAGGCACATGAAAAGATGTTCAACATCACTCATCATCAGGGAAATGCAAATCAAAACCACAATGAGATATCACCTCACACCTGTCAGAATGGCTAAAATTAACAACACAAGAAACAATAGGTGTTGACGAGGATGTGGAGAAAAGGGAACCCTCCTGCACTGTTGGTGGGAATGTAAACTGGTGTAGCCACTATGGGAAAAAAGTATAGAGGTTTCTCAAAAACTTATAAATAGAACCACCATATGATCCAATAATTCCACTACTGGGTATTTACCCAAAGAACATGAAAATAATAATTTGAAAAGATGTATGCACCCCTATGTTTATTGCAGTATTACTTACAATAGCCAAATGATGGAAATAGCCCATGTCCATTGATAAATGAATGGAAAAAGAAGATATCTGCATAAATGATATATGCATATCATTTGCAACAACATCAATGGATTGAGAGGGTATAATACTAAGTGAGTAAGTCAGAGAAAGTCAAATACCATATGATTTCACACAAGTGTGGAATTTAATAAACAAATGAACAAAGATAAAAAGAGACAAGCCAAAAAACAGATTCTTAATAGAGAACAAACTGATGGTTACCAGAGGGGAGGGGGGTGGGGAATGGGTAAAATAGGTGAAGGGGATTAAGAGGACACATATCATGATGAGCACTGAGTAATGTATAGAATTGTTCAATCACTATATTGTACACCTGGAGCTAATATAACACTACACATTAAATTAAAATAAAAATTAAATTAAATTAAAAAACATACACATTCCATTTTTATTGCAGCATAATTTACAATAGCCAAGATATGGAAGCAACCTAAGTATCCATTAATAGATGAAATGATAAAGAAGATGTGGTGTGTGTGTGTATATACATATATAATGGAATATTACTCAGCCATCAAAAAGAATGAGAGCTTGCCATTTGTGACAACAGGGATGGACCTAGAGAGTATTATTTTAAGTGAAATAAGTCAGAAAAAGACAAATGCCATATGATTTCACTTATATGTGTAATCTTGAAAATAGAACAAGTTAACCAACAAACAGAAAGAGACTCATAAATACAGAGAGCAAACTGGTATTGCCAGAGGGGAGATGGCGGGGGGGTGGGCTAAGTAGATAAAGGGGAAGAAATATAAACTTTCCATTATAAAATAAATAAGTCACAGAGATGAAAAGTTGCAGTAATGTTGTATGGTGTTGGATGGTAACTACATTTATTGTGGTGAGCATTATATAACATACAGACTTATCAAATCACTACTGATTTGAAACTACATATGTATGATACATATGTATGATATATTTGAACTACATATGTATGATATACATATGTATGATATATTTGTGTCAACTATACTTCAATAATTAAAACTTTTTAAAAACTATATATAAGGGACACCTTGGTGGCAGTCATTGATCCACCAACGCTTGATTTCAGCTGGGGTCATGAGATCAAGTCCCACCTCTGCTCTGAGATCAGCTCAGAGTCTGCTTGGGATTCTTTCTCCTTCTCCCTCTGTCCCTCCTACTCATGCTCTCTCTGTCTCTCTCAAATGAATAAATAAATCTTTAAAAAAAAAACCCACCAGTATATAAATATATGCTCTACCACACTGTTAAGCGTTTGCCTATATTCCCAAATAATTTTCCTAGTTGTCTAATGTATACAAGATTTGTCTTTTCAGTTTATATCTAGTAATTATAATAATAATAACTTACCTGTATTTATGCAATCCATTTTGTAAACACATATAATACAATAAATATATTTAAATTTTTCTTTATAGCAATTTTCTCCCTGAGAATAGATCCCACACCCACAATTTGTTTCTTATTTTTAGTTATTCCTCACAGCACTAGAATGCACAGATACACAGTGAAGGATTTAAGGTATACCACAACTGAATGATAGTAAGAACTTGTGATCAACCTAAAAGACAAGAATGCTTGGAAATCACCTGTTTGAGGTATTTAATATGTCAACCATGAAATGTCAAAGGAGAAGAAAGTTCTGCATTTTTAGTTCCTTGGGTCACCCTAGACATCCAAGAGGTCCATTTATCAACCTACTTGATAAGTGGAAAATAAAATAGAACAAACAACTATACCCAAATTTCCCCTCCTGCCTGAAAATAACAAATGTGAAGGTTGATGAAAATCTAGAATGTGATGTGATGTTTTCCACGTTTACATTGGCACAGATCCAAAGTGCAAGTGGCTAGTTGATTTAGGGTTAGTAAAGCAAAGGAAATCAGGAAGGAGTAAGTTCCTCTACCCAGAATTCAGCTTCTGGAGACTCCTTTTAGAAATCATGATGGTCTTCTCTGACGTACTTCCTTTTGAATCAATTGCATTTTGAAAGATAGAAAGCTCTAACAGAAAAAGTAAGGGATGGATGTGAGTTAATGAGGAAACAATCATCCACTAAGCACCTAGTACTTCCCAAGCTCTGTGCTCAGTACTTTGTGGATGCTATCTTGATTCGTCTGGACAGCACCTTATACACAAGAAAACTGAAGCTCTGGGAAGTGAGGTAACTTGTTCCAGGTCACCCAGTGGCAGAGTCAGGCTCCTAACCAAGGGTGGTCTGAGTGGAGAGACAAAGTTCTTTTCCCAATATCAAGTTACCAATTCAACTCAACCAAAGGCTATTGAGCACTTGTGTCAGGCACTGTTCCAGCACTGGGGACATGGCATAAAACACAAATAAAGTCACTGCCTGAGTGTAGAAAGTCTACATTCCAGGGGTTCCCAAATCATCATTCAGGATATTTAAGATTATTTAAGATATCTCTAGAATGTCTAGAGAGACACTGAGAAAGGAATGACAATGCTAGCCAAGTTTTAAGTCAATAAGAACCCCACCCAGAGATTTTTGTATTCATTTTTATAAGGCTCTCTAGAACCAGGGTAATTTTTTTTCTTTATTTCAAAATCAATGAAGGGCAGAGAGGATATGCAGACACTGATGATATCTGAAAGGATTTGACTGATACCCATAAATGTTAATTTCATGATTCATCTGCTCCTACAATTACTCCACAACACCAAACTGTATTATATACCAGTAGACCCCAGGGTCCACTTTGGTAATTATTTCTTGTGTCATATTTAATAAAAGAAGTCATCTTCTCCATCCCACAGAGACACTCCATGTAGCTGCAATTGTAATTCTTATTCTGGCCTTCCTTTGACCCACAAATTTCCAAAGACTTTGGAGAAGAGTTTAGACTGGCCAAAACTATAAAGAAAATTGAATTTAGCAAGTCATTTCCAAGAATCTCTAAAGTTTGTTTACATAATTGAGCAATGTAGAATCATTCTTGAATATCAAACAGAAAACTTCTGCACCCATAATTTCTCCACTTTATTTATTTATTTATTTATTTATTTATTGTTGTTCAGGACTTTTTTTTTTTAATTTTATTATGTTATGTTAGTCACCATACAATACATCATTTGTTTTTGATGTGGTGATCCACGATCCATTGTTTTCATATAACACCCAGTGCTCCATGCAGTACGTGCCCTCCTTAATACCCATCACGAGTCTAACCAATCCCCCCTCCCCCCTCCCCTCTAAATCCCTGTTTGTTTCTCAGACTCCATAGTCTCTCATGGTTCATCTCTCCCTCCAATTCCCGCCCCCCATTTTTCCCTTCCTTCTCCTAATGTCCTCCATGCTATTCCTTATGTTCCACAAATAAGTGAAACCATATGATAATTGACTTTCTCTGCTTGACTTATTTTACTTAGCATAATCTCCTCCAGTCCCATCCATGTTGATGCGAAAGTTGGGTATTCATCCTTTCTGATGGCTGAGTAATATTCCATTGTATATATGGACCACATCTTCTTTATCCATTCATCTGTTGAAGGGCATCTCGGCTCTTTCCACAGTTTGGCTATTGCGGACATTGCTGCTATGAACATTGGGGTGCATATGGCCCTTCTTTTCACTACATCTGTGTCTTTGGGGTAAATACCCAGGAGTGCAATTGCTGGGTCATAGGGTAGCTCTATTTTTAGATTTTTGAGGAACCTCCACACTGTTTTCCAAAGTGGCTGTACCAACTTGCATTCCCACCAACAGTGTAAGAGGGTTCCCCTTTCTCCACAACCTCTCCAACATTTGTTGTTTCTTTTCCTGTCCATTTTTGCCATTCTAACTGCTGTAAGGTGGTATCTCAATGTGGTTTTGATTTGAATTTCCCTGATGGCTAATGATGATGAACATTTTTTCATGTGTCTGTTAGCCATTTGTATGTCTTCTTCAGAGAAGTGTCTGTTCATCTCTTCTGCCCACTTTTTGACTTGATTGTTTTTTGGGTGTTGAGTTTGAGAAGTTCTTTATAGATCTTGGATACCAGCCCTTTCTCTGTAGTGTCATTTGCAAATATCTTCTCCCATTCTGTGGGTTGCCTCTTTGTTTTGTTGACTGTTTCCTTTGCTGTGCAGAAGCTTTTTATCTTGATGAAGTCCCAAAAGTTCATTTTTGCTTTTGTTTCACTAGCTTTTGGAGATGTATCTTGAAAGAAGTTGCTGTGGGCCATGTCAAAGAGGTTACTGCCTATGTTCTCTTCTAGGATTTTGATGGACTCCTGTCTCACATTTAGGTCTTTCATCCACTTTGAGTTTATCTTTGTGAACGGTGTTAGAGAATGGTCGAGTTTCATTCTTCTGCATGTGGCTGTCCAATTTTCCCAGCACCATTTATTGAAGAGACTGTCTTTTTTCCATTGCATGTTTTCTCCTGCTTTGTCAAAGATTATTTGACCATAGAGTTGAGGGTCCATATCTGGGTTCTCTGTTCTGTTCCATTGGTCTGTATGTCTGTTTTTGTGCCAGTACCATGCTGTCTTGGTGATCACAGCTTTGTAATATAGCTTGAAATCGGGCAACGTGATGCCCCCTGCTTTGTTTTTCTTTTTCAACATCTCCTTGGTGATTCGGGGTCTTTTCTGATTCCATACAAATTTTAGGATTGTTTGTTCTAGCACTTTGAAAAATGTCATTGGAATTTTGATCCGGATGGCACTGAAGGTATAGATTGCTCTGGGTAGCATAGACATTTTAACAATGTTTATTCTTCCGATCCATGAGCATGGAGTATTTTTCCATATTTTTGTGTCTTCTTCAATTTCTTTCATGAGTGTTCTGTAGTTCCTAGAGTATAGATCCTTTACCTCTTTGGTTAGGTTTATTCCGAGGTATCTTACGTTTTTTGGTGCTATTGTAAATGGAATCGTTTCTCTAATTTCTCTTTCTACATTTGCGTTGTTAGTGTATAAGAAAGCAACTGATTTCTGTGCATTGATTTTGTATCCTGCCACATTACTGAATTGCTGGATGAGTTCTAGTAATTTGGGGGTGGGGTCTTTTGGGCTTTCCACATAAAGTATCATGTCATCTGCAAAAAGAGAGAGTTTGACTTCTTCTTTGCCAATTTGAATACCTTTTATTTCTTTTTGCTGTCTGACTGCTGTTGCTAGGACTTCTAGTACTACGTTGAACAATAGTGGTGAGAGTGGGCATCCTTGACGTGTTCCTGATCTTAAGGGAAAGGCTCTCAGCTTTTCCCCATTGAGGATGATATTTGCTGTGGGTTTTTCACAGATAGATTTTATGAACTTGAGGAATGGTCCCCCTATCCCTATACTCTGAAGAGTTTTAATCAGGAATGGATGTTATGTTTTGTCAAATGCTTTTTCTGCATCAATTGAGAGGACCATATGGTTCTTCTCCCTCCTCTTATTAATGTGTTCTATCACATTGATTGATTTGCGAATGTTGAACCACCCTTGCATCCCGGGGATAAATCCCACTTGGTCATGGTGGATGATCCTTTTAATGTATTGTTGGATCCTATTAGCTAGGATTTTGTTGAGGATTTTGGAATCCATATTCATCAGGGATATCGGTCTGAAATTCTCCTTTCTGATGGGGTCTTTGCCTGGTTTGGGGATTAAGGTAATGCTAGCCTCATAGAATGAGTTTGGAAGTTTTCCTTCTGTTTCTATTTTTTGAAACAGCTTCAGTAGAATAGGTATTATTTCTTCTTTGAATGTTTGGTAGAATTCCCCAGGGAATCCATCAGGCCCTGGACTCCTGTTTTTTGGGAGGTTTTGGATCACTGCTTCAGTCTCGTTACTGGTTATTGGCCTATCCAGGTTGTCAATTTCTTCCTGTTTCAGTCTTGGCAGCTTATACGTTTCCAGGAAGCCCTCCATTTCATCCAGATTGCTCAGTTTATTGGCATATAGTTGTTGATAATAATTTCTAATAATTGTTTCTATTTCCTTGGTGTTAGTCGTGATCTCTCCCCTTTCATTCATAATTTTATTAATTTGGGTCCTTTCTCTTTTCTTTTGGATAAGTCTGGCCAGTGGTTTATTAATCTTATTAATTCTCTCAAAGAACCAACTTCTAGTTTTGTTGATCTGATCTACTGTGTTTCTGGTTTCTAATTCATTGATTTCTGCTCTAAGTTTAATTATTTCTCTTCTAATGCATGGCTTAGGCATCGTTTGTTGCTTTTTCTCTAGTTCTTTAAGGTGTAGAGTTAGTTGGTGAATTCGGGATTTTTCTATTTTTTTGAGTGAGGCTTGGATGGCTATGTATTTCCCCTTAGCACCGCCTTTGCAGTATCCCATAGGTTTTGGACCGATGTGTTTTCGTTCTCATTGACTTCCATGAATTGTTTAAGTTCTTCTTTGATTTCCTGGTTGACCCAAACATTCTTGAGCAGAGTGGTCTTTAGCTTCCAAGTGTTTGAATTTCTGCCAAATTTTTTCTTGTGATTGAGTTCCAGTTTTAGAGCATTGGGGTCTGAGAATATGCAGGGAATAACCTCAATCTTTTGGTATCGGTTGAGACCTGATTTGTGACCCAGTATGTGGTCTATTCTGGAGAAAGTTCCGTGTGTGCTCGAGAAGAATGAGTATTCTGTTGTTTTAGGGTGGAATGTTCTGTAAATATCTATGAGGTCCATCTGGTCCAGTGTATCATTCAAAGCTCTTGTTTCCTTGTTGATTTTCTGCTTCGATGATCTGTCCATTGCTGAGAGTGGAGTATTGAGGTCTCCTACAATTAACGTATTGTTATCAATATGACTCTTTATTTTGGTTAACAGTTGGCTTATGTAGATAGCTGCTCCCATGTTGGGGGCATAGATATTTATAATTGTTAGATCTTCTTGTTGGATAGACCCTTTAAGAATGATATAGTGTCGGGCGCCTGGGTGGCTCAGTTGGTAAAGCGACTGCCTTCGGCTCAGGTCATGATCCTGGGGTCCTGGGATCGAGTCCCACATCGGGCTTCCTTTGCTCTGCGGGGAACCTGCTTCTCTCTCTGCCTCTGCCTGCCACTCCCCCTGCTTGTGCTCTCTCTCTCTGTCAAATAATAATAAATAAACAAAATCTTTAAAAAAAAAAAGAATGATATAGTGTCCTTCTGTGTCTCTAATTACAGACTTTAGTTTAAAATCTAATTTGTCTGATATAAGAATTGCTACTCCAGCTTTCTTTTGAGGTCCACTGGCATGGAAGATGGATCTCCATCCCTTCACTTTCAGTCTGGATGTATCTTTAGGTTCAAAATGAGTCTCTTGTAGACAGCATATGGATGGGTCCTGTCTTTTTGTCCAATCTGCAACCCTGTGCCGTTTTATGAGAGCGTTTAGGCCATTCACATTGAGAGTGATTATTGAAACATATGAATTAATTGTCATCATGTTGCCTGTGAGGATGTTGTTTTTATAGATTGTCCCTGTAAATTTCTGTTGTATATCACTCTTGGGGTCTTTCTCCTTTTATAGAACCTCCCTTAATATTTCTTGCAGGGCCGGCTTGGTGGTCACATATTCTTTCAGTTTCTGCCAGTCGTGGAAGCTCTGCATCTCTCCATCCATCCTAAATGAAAGCCTTGCCAGATAAAGTATTCTTGGCTGCATGTTCTTCTCATTTAGTACCCTGAATATGTCTTGCCAGGACTTTCTGGCTTGCCAGGTCTCTGTGGATAGGTCTGACATTATTCTGATGTTCCTCCCTCTGTACATAAGGAATCTCTTCCCCCTAACTGCCCTTAAGATGGTTTCCTTGGTTCTAAGATTTGCAAGTTTTACTATTACATGCCGGGGCGTTGGCCTGTTTTCCTTGATCTTAGGAGGGGTCCTTTCTGCCTCTAGGATGCGAATGTTTGTTTCATTCCCCAGATTAGGGAAGTTCTCAGCTACGATTTGCTCAAATACATCTTCTAGTCCTCTCTCTCTCTCCACTCCCTCCGGGATTCCAATTATTCTGACATTGGAACACTTCATGGTGTCACTTATTTCTCTGATTCTATTTTCATGGATTCTGAGTTGTTTTTCCCTGGCCTCCTCTTTTCCCTTTTTATCTATTATATCGTCTTCCAGGTCGCTTATTCGCTCTTCTGCCTCACTTACCCTAGCTGTTAGATTATCTAGATTGGATCGGATCTCATTGATAGCATTTTTAAGTTCTGCCAATTCACCTTTCATTTCTGCCCTTAGAGACTCTATGTTGCCATTAATTGATTTCTCCATTCTAGCCATTGTCTTCACAATTGCTAGCCTGAATTCCATCTCCGACATCTTGGTTATATCTGCATCCATTTGTAAATCTGCAGCATAAGTCATAATCTCTGAGTCTTTTCTGTTTTGGGGGCTCCTCCTCCTAGTCACTCTGTTGATGGGTGTTTGAGGGAATGTATAGAGTCCAAATTATTGACCAGAACCCAAGCAAGATGCACCTGTTTCCTTGGGACCTTAGAGTTGCTGGCCTCTTGTTTTCCCAGCCTGTCTTCTGGGGGCGGGGCCTGCCGTGCTGTTACTCAGGCAACCCTGTTTGGGCGGAGTTGCCCTGCCCCCCTGTGGTGGGGGATGGGCTCAGCGGGAATCAGTTTTTGGGGCTTTTGTTCTCTGGCGGCTTTCTGTGTCTCTTCCACGAGTCAGAGCAGAAGAGACCATTTCCAACTCTCTGCCTCAGAGCAGAGAGACCACAGTCTGTTCTTCAGTGAGCTCTCCAGGCCACACCGTCTCTGTTTCTGTCCGTGCTGCTATAAACTGCAGCATCCTGGGTTGTGCGCCCCTCCACAGCGCTCCCAGTCCTGCCTCCAGGTTGGGGCACGTCTCTGCCCTTTGTGCTTCTAAAACCACCAGCCACTCCCAGTTCCCCCGTGCCACCCCGCCGCTCTGGGTTTCCATCCCGGGGGCTGCAGTTTGCAGGTGCGACCCCGCTGCTCTGGGTTTCCGCCCCGGGGGCTGCCCTAAAGTCCTTTCCCCGCTGCTACTGGTCTGCAAGTCTGTGCCCGTCCGCAGCGCACAAGGCTGGCGCTCACTGGCGGTGTAGGATCCCCACAGCCAGGCACCCTCCCGCTGCCGTTTATCCTCCGATATCTGCCCGCGGAATCACGGCTCCCCGCTTCGTACCTCGAAACCAACCTCTTGCGATATTCTGTTTGTAGAGATCCAGATCTTCTTACATCTCAGGCTGGTTTCGTGGGTGCTCAGAGTGGTCTGATAGATATCCAGCTCAATTCCGGGACCAGTTGAAATAGGGTCCCCTACTCCTCCGCCATCTTTCCCCCCAGCACAAGTTTTCCCCTTTAGAGATAGAATAAAAATCTACTACAGATTATTGTCTTGAGATTTGGTATCATATTGACTTAAAGATTCAGGTAAACATGAACCCTAAAACAATTCTGGAAAATCTGCTTTGACCTCAGCAGTACCAAGAAGTTTTGCACTGGAATGAGAAAATTAGCAATTTTGAGTGTGACCTTTTATTGCCAATATTTTGACCAAGGCCAGTGTTACAGAAAATATTATCATCTTATTTCTTATTTATTCCAGTCCCTTCCCAGGTACCTCCTAAAGAGTATTTCTAAAAGTGCGCTATATAGGGACTTGGGGGCAGCTGAATGTACCTTTACTCACTTATGGTTTTATTTTTTTTAATCTAGACACATTCTTGCCATGCAAAAAAAAAAAAAAACAACTCGGGTTTAAATACTGAGGCTCGGGCACCTGGGTGGCTCAGTTGGTTAGGCGACTGCCTTTGGCTCAGGTCATGATCCTGGAGTCCTGGGATCGAGTCCCGCATCGGGCTTCCTGCTCGGCAGGGAGTCTGCTTCTCCCTCTGACTCTTCCCCCTCTCATGCTCTATCACTCTCTCTCTCAATAAATAAATAAAAATCTTTAAAATAAATAAATAAATAAATAAATAAATAAATAAATAAATACTGAGGCTCTTACCCTTAGTAAAGTTTAAATAAAGAGAAATTCTCTTCTCTGCTCCACTACACCAGCTAGTCAAGATTCTTCCAACACCTCATCCTCTCTCCAGAAATACACATAGACTAGGGACCAAATACATAACTATAAATGGAAGTTATTGACCTGGATTTGGGTTTTGTAGGATAATAAATAAGGAGACTACATTTTGCATAAGAAATAGAAGATGGTGGGAGAGAGGGAAGCACAGGGTTTTCATGTGTTACAAAGGAACATAGGAGATTGACAAAAATTGGATGAACAGGAGGGAGAGATGAAATTATCACTAGAAGCAAACACTATTTCAGAAATCATTATTGGGGGGCGCCTGGGTGGCTCAGTTGGTTAAGCGACTGCCTTCGGCTCAGGTCATGATCCTGGAGTCCCGGGATCGAGTCCCATGTCGGGCTCCCTGCTCAGCAGGGAGTCTGCCTCTCTCTCTGACCCTCCCCCCTCTCATGCTCTCTCTATCTCATTCTCTCTCTCAAATAAATAAATAAAATCTTTAAAAAAGAAAGAAAGAAAGAAAGAAAGAAAGAAAGAAAGAAAGAAAGAAAGAAAGAAAGAAAGAAAGAAAGAAAGAAA
>NC_058404.1:159724163-159738644 GCF_002201575.2 Neomonachus schauinslandi | reverse complement strand
AAAGAAAGAAAGAAAGAAAGAAAGAAAGAAAGAAAGAAAGAAAGAAAAAGGAAGAAAGAAAGAAAGAAATCATTATTGGGAAATCATTATGAATTATTGCAAACCTTCCTTTTTCCCTAAAGCATTTAGTGTCACTACCTTGTATGATTATTCTAAGAACTTACATGCTGGCATGAAGGAAGGAAGGAAGGAAGGAAGGAAGGAAAGACTTCACCTATCTAATTACTTCTTACCACTGATTTTTAAAAAAATAATCTTTATCTCCGAAATAGTTTAAGGGTCATAAGAAACTGTAAAAGTAGTAGAGTTCCCATGTACCCTTCACCCAGCTTCCCCCAATAAGATATTATATGGCCTTAGCACATTGTCAAAAACAGGACATTGGTGTTGTTCAATGTTATTAACTCAGCTATAGACCTTATTCAGATTTCACAGATTTTATATACACTTTTTTATTTTTTTTCCTTTCCTTTTCTTTTTCTGGTCTATGAAGTTTTATCATATGTGTAGATTTGAGTAACCAATAGTTCGATCAAGATTTAAAATGGTTCAGGGGCGCCTGGGTGGCTCAGTTGGTTAAGCATCTGCCTTTGGCTCAGGTCATGATCCCAGGGTCCTGGGATCGAGCCCCACATTGGGCTCCCCACTCTGTGGGAAGCCTGTTCCTCCCTCTTCCACTCCCCCTGCTTGTGCTCTCTCTCTGTCAAATAAATCAATAAAAATCTTAAAAAAAAAAAAAAAGATTTAGAATGGTTCCATCACTACGGAGAAACTTCCCAGTGTTAATCCTTAATTGTCACATCCTTCCCCCAGCGCTAGACCCAGCACTAGCCCCAGCAACCACTGGTCTGTTCCTCCAGTACTATAACTTTGTCACTTGGAGGCTGTTATATAATCACACAATATATAACCCTTTGAGATTGGCTTTTGGAGCTTGCCCTTAAGATCCATCCTTTACATTGATTTTTAAAGTTCCTGTTAAGCAAAATTTAAAGTAAACCAACACCACCTTATGATCAAAACAGGATCAGGGAGAAAAAAGCATTCAGAATAATCAGGGTTTTGGTTTTTTGGGTTTTTTTAAGAGAGAGAATGGTTGCATGTACTATTTGGAATAAACTGCAGAGCTGCCAATGGTGTTACTTTTCGGAGGAGATAAAGAAGAAATGGCTTTGAACACTTGAAGCATCTTATTTTGGCCTCCTTAAAACTATGACATTAGGTTCACAGGGACCATATGCATTTTGGGTTATTGCTCAAACAGTGCTATTATTTGAGGAGAGCAGACTAAAGTTTTGGAGATAAAATTTGCATTAAGAACCAATTTCAAAGAATCCTGAGCTTGCCCAAATGCCAATTACTAGACTATTTCTGTGTCTGTAATTAGGAACACTATGAAAACTAGCAGATTCTCACAACCATTTCCACCATTAATAAAGTGGCACATTTGCAGAGTTTCTACTAAAATATGTTTATTACTTCTCTCAGAATCTTAAATGCTTGGTTTTAAGCATTGAATGTAAAAATCTGCATGAGGCTAAATTTTATATAAGTTGAGTCAATTCCTCATAGCAGAAAAAGCATTGGTGTTATTATACCAGTTTGGGGAATAAAAAATAATTCAGATAAATAGACTTTCTAAAGGGCACTTTTTAGCATAAAAACAGTTGCAGAAGTATGATAGAAAGTTATATCCAGGAATTACTGGGTTGGTATGTGTATAAATAGTGCCCTGCTAAGCCGCGAGAGTAAGATAACATGTGTCCTCCTGTAACTCATCCTGTCAGTGTATTTGGCCTTGGGCCTGAACCACCTGTTCTGAGGACATACAGCTTCTGAGGTCTTTAACTGGTCTTCTGCTGATGACCTCACTTTGTCTTCCAGACTTCCTATTACAACCTTGGCATTGCTGCCTGGGGCTCCCCCAGGTAGACTCCTATCTTGAAAGGACCCAGGCTTTATGATGATACAACACCCCAGGTGAAACTTTTGCAGATCCTCATGCTGTCCTAGCAGAGGCCAGCCCTCTCTGTCAGGACAAACAGACCATCTTCCACGTCCAATTTAAAAATCACCACCTGGGCGCCTGGGTGGCTCAGTTGGTTAAGCAACTGCCTTCGGCTCAGGTCATGATCCCGGAGTCCCTGGATCGAGTCCAACATCTGGCTCCCTGCTCAGTGGGGAGTCTGCTTCTCCCTCTGACCCTTTCTCATCTCATGCTCTCTCTCACTCTCTCTCTCAAATAAATAAAATCTTTAAATAAATAAATAAATAAATAAATAAAATCACCACCTTTCTGCACGTGCCCAGGTAGCAAAGATGCTGCGCCTCAGTCATCAAGCCCAGTGATTTAAAGGAGGCCTTCACGATAGGGCAGTTATTTAGGAGGTTAACCTGGCAGTCGGAATGCGGATCTTGCTGGACTACAGGAGTGGTGGATATACCCAGACAGCAGGCTGTTAGGGAGAACAGCCATTCTAGAAGGCAGGCAGGCCACGGAGAGGTACAGCAAACCACTTCTGGCGGTTGTTCCAGCAGCATAGAGCTCGAGGCCATGAGGAACTGGAAGCAGCAAGATGGTGGAGATCCAGACAGTAGTCACATGAGGAAAATTTGGAAACCGATTACCAAGGCAAGACCAAGGCTTAGGGGAGCGTAGAAGTGCCCCTGTTACTGGCACTGAACAAATTTTGACTTGGAACACAGGAATAAGGTAAGAAAGGGAAAGGAAAGGGCATTGAAATTGGTAGACAGCCCACTAAACTAGATGCCTTAAGTTTGAGATTTCATTTAATCCCCACAACAACTAAGCAAAATAAGAATCGTTATTCCCATTATACAGAAGAGAAAAATGAGGTTCAAAGTTTTGCCGTAATCACACAGGTGACACGTGGAGCAGTCAGGATTTGAACTCAGGACAGTCTGACTCCAAAGATATTGTTGCTATATTCACAATGTCATGTGCCATAATAATTATTATTTAATGTCAAATCTTTGAGAACATAGCCCCCAGTGCATATCTCCTCTTATCATTTCTTTTTTCCTCTTTAAATTATACTGTGCCTTAGAGACTTTGAAAAAATAGCCTAAATTCACCTCCAGTGGCTATGCAAGGGGGAGTAGAGTCAGACCTATCTGGGAATTTGTGTTTGGAGGCAGCCAAGAGGAAACCAGGGTACCGGATGAACAAGCTGGACCTCAGCTTCTGCAGGGTCCCCACAAGACAGAGGTGTACCAAAAGAAGAGACCAAAACTTGGAGTATGGGGCCAGTGTGTTTGGTGATTCCAAATGGAATGCAGAAAATCAGACTCCTCTAATGAACTTTTCTCAGCATCCCACAACATCTACAGACACAATGGGGACTGAATGCTCTAACGGGGCCAACTTCAGCCCTAAGAAACAGGGAGGAGAATATGTAAACATATAGATTTCGGGGTGTACAAATATCCATTGCAATTCTTTTGATTTTCTTAAATTTATACTTCATAAAGTATAAAGACATTTTCAAGAAAAATGAAAATAATTTAAATGAATCTCTAATTTTTCTCCTAAATTTCATCTTTCTAATAAGAATATTTTATGTATTTATATAATAGAAATATTTTCAAATAAAGAGTAATCAGACATGTGTTTTTTTTTCAGTTTTGATAAATGTCAACACTAGAAGGTCCAGGTGACATAAATTTTTAATTTAAGGACTGAAGTTTATTTGGTATTTCAGAGCACCACCTGGTGGATTAATTAACAATAACAATACAAAACAAAAGTGAATCAAAATGGCCCTGAAACAACAGGTAATGGAACTTATGAGGCTCATCCCTTTTATTTTCTTCCTACTTTGGCTCGCGTTCCTTCTTTTCCTCTCCCTCTTTTCACTTTCTATCCAATCTCTCCTGCCTCTGTTTACTTTCAGTTTGTCCATGCCACCCAGCTGTATTGCTGAGTCTTCAGAGTGGCTAAGAAGCTTGCTTACTTATGCCTGATTTAATAAAATCTATGAAGTTTCTAAAATTCAAGTAGAAAGTCAAATTTATTTGAAGTTGCAAAACTGGATTAGCTTCCAGAGACTAAACCTTTCTGCCCAGGGATAGGTTTGTGTTTCCCCAGGAGGGGTTTTTGTTTGATTGATTTAGACAGAGACAATCATTCTAATGAAACCCCTCTTTCATAATTTATGTGTACATAATAAGTAAAGTTGACTCATTTACAGTGTTTTAGCCTATTGTTCTGATCCAGCAGCCAACGGCTTCTGAGAAAGAGGTGGGTGTAGAGCAACCTTCTTAAAGGTCTCTGATCTCAAATGACCCATAATATGAATGAGTGGAAAAGACAGGTCAAAGACATCAAGAAGTCATAAAGACTGGGGACCTGGAGACATCATGGCTTATCTATAGGGATATATTATAATAATGTATAATAATATACATTATTCAGATCCAGTCAGTTCTTCCAGTTTTTAAAAACAAGCCAAGAAGCTTGATTTTTATGAGAGAGCTTCATGCGTTTAAATATTAGCAAATTTTCATTAAAATGCCTATAGGCCAACCTGCAGTGGCCCACAGGCCAACCTCTGATTAAAAGTTGTAGTATGGGGGTACCTGGGTGGCTCAGTTGTTAAGCGTCTGCCTTCAGCTCAGGTCATGATCCCAGGGTCCTGGGATCAAGCTCCTGCATCGGGCTCCCTGCTCAGCGGGAAGCCTGCTTCTTCCTCTCCCACTCCCCCTGCTTGTGTTCCCTCTCTCACTGTGTCTCTCTCTGTCAGATAAATAAATAAGATCTTAAATAAATAAATAAATAAATAAATAAAAATAAAAAATAAAAGTTGTAGGATGGGTGCCTGGGTAGCTCAATCGGTTAAGTGTTTGACCCTTGATCTCAGCTCAGGTCTTAATCTCAGGGTCATGAGTTCAAGCCCCACGTTGGGCTCCATGCTGGGTGTGGAGCCTACTTAAAAAAAAAAAGTCATGGGAATTTGTAAAATAATGCTGCAATAAACATAGGGGTGCATATATCTTTTAAAATTCATTTCATTTCATTTCATTTTCTTTGATGAATGGATAAAGAAGATGCAGTACACACACACACACACACACACAAACACACACACACAGAGAGGAATATTACTCAGCCATAAAAAAGAATGAAACCTTGCCATTTGCAACAACATGGATGGGTCTAGAGACCATAATGCTAAGTGAAATAAGTCAGTCAGAGAAAGACAAGTACCATATTATTTCACTCATATATGGAATTTAGGGAATAAAACAAATGAACAAAGGAAAAAGAGACAAACAAAAAAATAGGCTCTTAAATACGGAGAACAAACTGGTAATTGCCAGAGGGGAAGTTGACAAGGGGGCTGGGGGGGATGGGTGAAACAGGTGAAAGGGATTAAGAGTACACTTCTTGTGATGAGCACCGAACAATGTATAGAATTGCGGAATCGTTATATTGTACACCTAAAACTAATATAACACTGTCTATTAATTATATCCGAATTTTAAAAATAAATTTTAAAAAAAGGTGTGGGAATTTGGACTTCATTCACTGGATGATAGGATATGAATAAGTAAGCAGTCTGCAGCTAAAATCTGCCCCAGGTCCCCAACAAATCACTTTTGCCAAGCCGCAGGACTTCTAACCACCTCTTAATCAGCAACTCTATGTCATTACCCCCTGTTACTTCACACAGTCAGATTACAGGATCATGGGGAGTTAGGATGGCCTGGAAGTAGCCTTTCAATCCTGTGACTGTCCACATGCCTTGAAATAAGCCAGGTTCAGACTTTGGCTCCAACTAGAAACCATTTAGCAGAGCTAAGAAAAACAGCTGTGGGGCTTAGGGGCTTGAAGTTTGCATTGCATTTCCAAACAAATTCATATGTAAGTTCTAAAATATATTTAAGTTAAAAATACCTTAACTCACACTTTGGCCATCTTCATCTCTACACGCCCTACTGGGGCAACCAGGGGCACTTTACAACTAATTGATTTGTGAAAGATGCTGATACCATTTCCATATTTTAAAGAGAAAAATATTAGCTTCGTTCCTCAGAATTCTCCAGGAACCAGTGCAGGATTTTTTGGGTTTTGTTTCAGCATGGAAAAAACTCAGAGGATGTAACAGTGATATTTTAATAATAAATGTCATGGCCAAAAAGACTTGAAGGATGTCTGTCTGCTCAGGCTTTCATGACAGACGACCATAGATGGGGTGGCTTAAACAAAAGAAATTTATTTCTGGGATGCCTGGGTGGCTTAGTTGGTTAAGTGACTGCCTTCGGCTCGGGTCATGATCCCAGGGTCCTGGGATCGAGCCCCACATCGGGCTCCTTGCTCATCGGGGAGCCTGCTTCTCCCTCTGCTCCTCCCCTCTGCTCGTGTTCTCTCTCTCTCTTTCAAATAAGTAAATAAAATCTTTTTTTTTTAAATTTATTTCTTCACAGTGTCGGAGGTTAGAAGTCCAAGACCAAGGTGCCGGCTGACTCAGGCGCTGGTGAGGACTCTTGTCCTGCCTTGCTGACAGCCACCACCTCACCTGTCCTCCCATGGCTTTTCCTTGTTGCACGCATGCAGAGAGAGAGGGAGCATAAGCAAGCTCTCCTTTGTCATTTCTTGTAGGACACTATTCCTGTTGGATCAGGACCCCACCCTTATGACTTGGTTTAGCTTTCCTTCTATGAAGCCCTGTCTTAAAATACAGGTGCGCTGGGGGTTAGGGCCAACATAGAAATTGGGGGAGGGGGGACACAAGCCTTCAGTCCATAACAAAGAAGCTGTATTGTACTTCTTTATCATTTGCATAGTATCTCTTGAAACTAAAATAATTAAAGCATCTCCTTTTTAAAAATTATAAGTATTTATTTTATTGGATTTATTTTAACCAAATTACTTTAAACCCCATACCCGGACCTACAGTCCTTTTAAACTCTAATAAGCCCACTCAATGTTTAATTTTTACATTTACTAGCCTTTCGTAATGTCTCAAATTAGTCTCTGAAACAATTATTCCTTTATTGTTAAATAATTTCCAAGTTTTAGCTTTCCACAGAACTCCAAGGCATCACTTATAATGTGAACAACAGGACGGCTTTTATCAGCATTTCCTTTAGAACTCTGAGGAGTCATCAGTTGATCATTTCTGCTAGGAGACTGGGCTCAGTCACATTGCAGACCTCTCGATTTCACCTTTGTGCTTTGGGAAATGAGCTACCTGACTAAACAAATCTGGTTTTGAAGACTAACTTGTAATATTTTCAGTTATATGTAATTTTTAAAAATAGAATCCCTTTCTTTACATTTTTGAAATTATACTGAGAGATGCCCTCAGGTTCTGGGCATTAGTCCACGATCTTGTTCCTCCCACTTCCCCTCTGAAAGCCTCGCAGCCATGTCTGTCCTACCCACTGGCTGCAGCTCATTCGGGGCAGCTTATTTAAGGCTGTACTGGCCTGATCAGATTTTTTTTTTCTCACAAGAATTCAGAAGAGAGACAGAGAAAGCCTCAGGCAGTTAAGATATGGATGTTGGATTTGAACAGACTTGTCACCCAACGGCACCACTGTGGGCGACTCGGATGAGTCATCACCCGACAGCACAGGAAGCCAGCCCTCAGAAAGCAAGCAGAATGGAGCAGGTGTACAGAGCAAGGCCCCTGTAACCTACAAAGACCTTCTCCACGGTTCCCAGTTCTCATCCTTCTGAGCCTCCACTGTAGTTAGGCAGACTTACAGTGGAATCAGTTCTTTACTGTTCTAAAATATAGTGCATTGGGGCACCTGGGTGGCTCAGTCAGTTAAGCATCTGAGTCTTGGTTTGGCTCAGGTCATGATCTCGGGGTCATGAGATCCAGCCCCGCATCGGGCTCCACGCTCAGTGTGGAGTATGCTTATCCCTCTCCCTCTGCTCCTCCTCCCACTCACACACACTCTCTCTCTCTAAAATAAAGAAATAAAATCTTTAAAATAAAATAAAATATAGTGCATTAATAGAAAATCTGAGTCCAACAGGTCAAGAGACAACTGCCACGGCAAAGCTAGTTTGTTACTCACAGTTCCCAAGAGGAGGGGGCCACATGAGGAAACACCAGGCTTGGTCGTGAAGAAGAAAGAAGGGGGAACTGTGGGCAAAAGCCTCTATTGTGGCTTCCATGGGAAGGAACGGGTGAAGCAGGCAAATAGGTTTAGGATTATCTGAATAATTTCAGCAGGCTGTGGGGCACAGAAGCTGTCCCTAGTTGCCTAGTACTTGGCCCAGAGTGTAAGAGCCTGATAAAGGAGATGGTTGGAGTGTGGATTTTGCATCAGTTGGTCTATATTGGAAAAACATGTCCCTGGAGGGAGGACCCCTGAGGAGGCTGGGGAAGAAATGAGGGAGGCAGGAGGCCCAGGCGAGGTGACCAAGGCAGAGTATTGGGTTATCCAGAACAAGGCATGTCCAGCATATGCATGTAGGGCAGATGTTAAAGCATCAAATTTACAGAAACTAGGAATATGGTTAATACACTTATATCCGAACATGCTCTAAAATAGGTTCAGAAACTGGTCCAAAGTTGCAGGGCTGATCAGGGGCAACAGCAGGATGAAATAAGCCAAGTTCCTTGCTAACATGCCACCCTGCTTCTGTTGTGCTTTGATTAAACCTGGGGCTGGCCTGGGGCCTCCGGTCTCTTTGCAGGATAATATGGGGTGCGGGACCCAGACTCCACAGTAGCAAAAGCAAAACCCCACACAAAGAATTCTTTTGATCCTTCGTGGAAGGGGAAATATCACTTTGGGGAGCAAACTCCCAAGCTAAAATAGCATTGTTCCCTTTAAGCAATAACAGAATTCACACCTACCCAGAACATCAATGGTTCATTTTTCACATACCTGTCATTTGGAATTGATATTACATATCATGGTATGGTTAGTCTTTTGCAAAGATACATAGTGGTTTTCCTGTTTCTAAGATGCTATTAAGACTGACCTGAGTATGCCGCTGTAGGATCAATAGCCTTTACCTCAAGACTGATAGGTGAAGCCACTGCTGAAAATGCCCTTTCACCTCGGTTCTCCCCATGCTAACTTCCGAATTTGGTGCACTTAGACATATTATGTTCCTTTTTATCTACTCTCATGCTCCCATTGTCTGTGCTACACATTTTGGGACTTTACACAGTGCCTTATTAGAGCACTGATTGGACAATACATTTTTTTGTGTCTGGTCTCTCCTTTTAGATTACAAACTTCTTACTGGCAAAAGTATGCCAAATTTCCTTTTCTTCTCTTTCTCTGATTATCCCCCATATAAATGTCCGGTCTGCAAGAGGGAGGCATGAGCATGAATGAGTTATCAGAATATAACAAAACCAAAATAAATGAAATTTAAAAATCAATTGAGCTGCTTTTAAGCTATTCGGCTTTCCGCTAGTTGGTGATTACTATCCTTGATTTTAAAAATGTTTCCATCTTTTGTCTTACAGTCTAGTTTAATTTGTGCATTTAATCGTAGGTAATGTAACATACGGCTGGTCTTATATCAGTTGGGGTGACTACATGAATCACATGTAAATTAAAAGCATGATGATGTATTTACCTCATTGGATGCATTTGTGTCACGAAATCTTAAAATGAACAGTATTCTAAAGAACACACATGTGCACATACACAAACATATGCTCCTGGTTTCTGATACATGATTGCACTGCCTGATTTGGTGGTGTTCTAGAAAGAGTGCAATAGAGAGAATAAAAAATCCAGAAATTGACACAAACTCATAAAGTTTATATACCTGTTTTAGTATTTTGACCCATGTTGTGCATTCATTCAATCATTCATTCATTCATTCATTCAACAAGTATTTATTGAATATGTGGTACTGGTCACTGTTCTAAGTATCCAGGTGAAAACAAACAGATGCAACAAGAAAAGATAAGACAATTCTCTCTTATTTTTTTAATCAATGGCATAGAGGACTATACTAATATGTCCATTTATATATAAAAAAACTAAGGGTAAAAGGGATATATGTACTTGCCCAAATACATGTAAGTAGTAAGTGACAACATTAGGATTCAGATCCAGGTCTGTATGTCTAGTCCCATGTACTTTTCAACATACCCTGTTAATTTCAGCCCCAGTAAACATTTATAGGAGATTATCCTAAATTTCAAATCAAAGATGCTAAACGAATCTATTAATGACTTTCCTTTAAACTGTAAGAATTATCTACAGAAAATGTGTACCTTAGAGAACTGCGTGTTTCTTGATATTGTTCTTGTACTCTGTGCAATACAGCAAAAATCCTAAAAAAAAATTAAAAAGAATAAATCTTTCTCACCACTCACACACACATATATACAATACACACACACACACTCAGAAGACTATACATACACACTTATGAAGTAACCTTGTAAAGTCATTTGCTCTGTTTCTCCCTGGTCAAGTCAAATGATTATAATTTTTTTTTTAAATATCATATACTTCTCCTGGAGTAAAGATTAATTAAAAAGTAGTTCATTATTTATTTCATGAAATAAATTTCAATGGCAGTAATATTGTTAAAGTATTTCTCTTTTCACTTAAAAAGAAATGCCTGATAGTTTCAGGTAGACTTAATTTTTAAAAAATAGACCATTTCTTAATTTTTCAATTATATAATTTTTGTCAGTGGTGACATTACTAAGTACCCTTCAAACGGGCTGTTCTATTTCATAGATGATATTTTTCAACAAGCTGCACAATGCTACCTAAAAAGATAGTGAAGTTCAAATATATAAAATGATTTTTAAATCAATAATCAGTTTTACCATATCTCCTAACACTAGTAGAAACCAAATTTGTGCATTGAAGGTAAAGAAATACACTGTGCATATGGCATTTCTGGCACACTGGGATATATATGGATATGCCAGTTAAAAACTGAACTCCAGCTAAAGACCAAAGCGCAAGATACAAAGAAAAATTTAAAAATATAACAATGAGTAAAAAGGAGTCTTTCTCTTCTGTTCAAACTGAAACCAAAGATTTTTCCTCAGCTTTTTCCTAAGTGTTTCGATCTTGGTTATAAATAGTAGTTTTACATTTCCAGTAGCTAATTTCCAGAAACATCCTAAGACTTCCAGGGTTTAGCTATGTATCATTTGGGCAAGGCAAGGCTATTCTGCAGCATCAAACAACCTGAGAACTCTCAGCAGTTTAAAACAGCATTTATTCCTCACTCATGGGCATGCCCTGGGTCAGCAGCGGGCTTTGCCTGCTCTTGGAATCACTGCTAAGCTGACAAGAGGCTGCGTCCCGACGAAGGCAGAGGAGGGAAAGAGAATGTGGAGAACCACGTGCTAGTTCTTAAAACTTCTACCCAGAAATGACATACATCACTTCTGCTCATAGGCAATTGGCGAAAGCAAATCATAGGACCAAGCCTCTATCAACAGGGTAGGGATGAACAATTCTTCCACCGAGGGATACACCGAATGTTTATAAATAATACAGCTTGCCACAAACTCTAAAAGTACCCTATGCCTAGGACCATAGTTTATTAAATAAGCTCTCTGCATTATTTCATTTGATTCTGATGACAACCCCTTGTGATATAAGGTGCAGGAAAGGTAGGAGTGGTGAGCTGCAAAACCTTTCAGCAGAACCAACTCATCAATGTTCACTGCTTCTGCTATTTCTGGTCTTCCACATCAGCCAATCAGACTGGCGCAAAGGGTGGGAGAAGGCCAAATCAAAGCCCCTTCTAAATGGCTCTGCTGCCCACCAGCTTCATGCATCCTACTTCCTGCCTTGGAGTGCTCCCAATTCCTTGTATTCTCTGCAATTCCCTGGAATGGAGCGGGTGGGTGAGGCTAGAGGGGCGATGACCAACAGGACAGTAAGGCCCACCAAAATAGTGAAGCCTGGTCATCTGATCTGAGGACAGGGAGCCACCAACAGAGTGCAGCTATGTCCCTGGAGAGTGATCGAAGTGTTACATATCAAGAACGCAGGGTGCCTGCTCCAGGTGAACCCTTCTGGATAAATGCTAATAAAGAACATGTTGAGATAGGTAATAGTGTACGTGAGCTTCATAGCTGATGAAACTCAAAGGGCTTTCAAGGGTGTTAAATTCTTTGGTCTCTCACTGATATGAGGAATTCTTAATCTCAGGAAACAAACTGAGGGTTGCTGGAGTGGGGGGTGGGGTGGGAGGGATGGGGTGACTGGGTGGTAGACACTGGGGAGGGTATGTGCTCTGGTAAGCACTGTGAATTGTGCAAGACTGTTGAATCTCAGATCTGTACCTCTCAAACAAATAATGCAATATATGTTAAGAAAAAAAAAAAAGAAGATAGCAGGAGGGGAAGAATGAAGGGGGAAATCAGAGGGGGAGATGAACCATAAGAGATGATGGACTCTGAAAAACAAACTGAGGGTTCTAGAGGGGAGGGGGGTGGGAGGATGGGTTAGCCTGGTGATGGGTATTAAAGAGGGCACGCTCTGCATGGAGCACTGGGTGTTATGCACAAACAATGAATCATGGAACACTACACCTAAAACGAATGATGTAATGTATGGTGATTAACATAACAATAAAAAATTTAAAAAAAATTCTTTGGTCTCCAGCAGGGGCCCTGGGTGACCCATAGATTCTTCCTGACCCATATGTCAGTATGCTCACTGCTTCTGCCACAGTCATGGGTAGATCCTCACTTCTGGTCACTGCAGTCACGACACCTTTCCCTCCCACCATGGGTGAAATGCAGACAGTAGCAGCTTGTAGACGGCGCCCCTTGGTTCCTACGGGGCTTCTTACCTGGACTCTCTGCCCTCTGCTCTGGGCAGGGTGGTAGACTGGTAAAGCACACGGATGCCACCATCAGACAGACCTGAGCATAAATCTGACTGTATCACTTGTCAGTCGAATGCCCTTCGAGAACTCTGTTCCTCCATTACCTCATCTTTAAAATGGAAATGATAATACTACTTATTGCCCAGAGTCATTATTGTAAGGGTCAAATGGGTTCAGGTGTAAAGCATTCCTCATATTATCTGACCTGCAGAAAGCCCTCAATTATGCTAGCTACTATTATGTTAATCATGATTGTGATGATGATGTGCCGCTCAGCTGTGCAGGACACACACACACACACCTACCTACACACACACACACCTACCTACACACACACACACACCTACCTACACACACACACCCCCCTATACACACACCTACCTACCTACACGCACACACACAGACCTACACACACACACACCTACCTACCTACACACACACACACCTACACACACACAGCTACCTACCTACACACACACACACCTACCTACACACACACACACACCCCTACCTACCTACACACACACACCCCTACACACACACACCTACCTACCCACACACACACCTACCTACCTACACACACACACCTACCTACATACCTACCTACACACACACACACACACACACACACACACACCTACCTACCTACCTACCTCTGCTATTGGGCCCGGATCCACCCAGTGCTGCTGTAAACCATCCCCTTTCCTTCACCAGGAAGGTGGCTGCTTTCCCTAAGTCAGCAGAATAAGGAGGCAGCATGCCTTGTCCCCCAGGTCCCAAACCCCTCTCTTTTCCTTCTTCTGTCAGAAACACAAATTACAACACCTTGAGTTCCGCCTCCATGAGGCCTTTCCATCCCTGAAACTGCACCGAAGCACCTCTGGGGCCAGCCCCAGCCTGAATCCTTCTATCCCTGCGGACTCCCCTCCTCAGGGTCACACAACACCCCACAAGTGCCTGGTAGGCCCACTAGCAACAAAATGACCGCTAAAGATGTGGTAATGTGAATAAAGAAAATCAAAATTAGCTTATGAATACTGAGAGAATTGTATCTATGAAATTCAGGGACTCACAAAATCCAAGTCCTCTCAACTTCCAAATTCTAAAGGTCCACTAAATTTGCTTTTTCCTCAGAGTTCTACCTACGGCCCACTACTCCTGTTGAGCAAAGGGAGAGCAAATTAATTTGTTTTTCGTCTTTTGGCAGGTTTCACGGTATTAGAGGAAAAGAAAAGTGTTTTATTGACTTAATAGTGAATCTGAAAGGCTTTCAGATCTATCCTCGTCAATAAATGCTCTAAGGGTATAGATCATCAAAAATAAAATTAAGGGCTTAAAAAAATGAAGAAAAGGAATAGCTGTCATGTTGCTGGAATCCTCTGGAAATCAAACTTTAATGCCAAAGCAACCAGTAAATTTATAGCACAGTGTAACATAGTGCAAATAGCTCTAGAATGGGAAGGAATTTGTTGTGTTCGAAGAACAGAAAAGGCCCCATAGAGCTGGAGCACTGTGGGTGAGGAGGTCACTGGTGTGAGATGTCAGAGAATGGTGTGGTAAAATGAGTTATTAGCCCCAATGTCTCCCTCCCTCTCCCTCTCTCTCTCTCTCTCTCACACACACACACACACACACACACACACACACACACACACACACAC
>NC_058404.1:159709332-159724153 GCF_002201575.2 Neomonachus schauinslandi | reverse complement strand
CACACACACACACACACACACACACACACACACACACACACACACACACCAAGTCCATGTCCTTTCCTTTGACATATCACTGCAATTCCTCTCAAAGAGAAAGTAGATCTCCCTACCCTTGGAACTTGCCCTGAAATTGTCTTTGGTTGATAGGATGTCAGTTGCGCTAAGTGCTCAGGTCTGCCCTCTTGTGCCTCCATTGCCTGTTGGTGGTTGGAGAAGAAGAGGCCCGTGGAGCAGAATGGCCCCAAGCAAGCTTGCAGCATGAAGCAGAGCTGCCCCGTCCATGCAGCCCAGATCAGCCAGCCCCCAGACAACATGCACACGCGTGAGCCAACCAGCCGGATCAGCAGAACGGCCCTGGCTGGCTAGCAGATCCATGAGAAAAAGAGTTGTTTTAAGCCAGATTTTTTAGGATGGTTCGTTCCTCAGTATCGCCCTGGCAATATCTAACCCATATTGATGGTGTAGGGCTTTGTTTGCCAGGAAAAGCATCCATTTTACTCCTGGGACAGGCTTCTAAGGAGTGCAGTGGCATTATGTGATTTACAATGAATGGCTCATAAAACCATTGCAGCCATCCAAGTAAGAGAGGCTTGGACTAAAGTAAGACAACTGAAGGAAAAGAGAAGTGGATGGAATTGAGAAACTTTGTAGTTTGCAGGAGCAGAGAAACAGCGAGGTAGTGGTTGGGGCTGGGGAAATGTGAAGAGAAGAGAAGGTTCTGTTTATCTGTCTGTTGAAGACCCGAAATTACTAGAATATGTCTGCTTGCTGAAGGGAAGGATCCAGGAGAGGGAGGGGCTGGCCAGGGGCAGCGGGCGCAAGACAGAGCCCTCGCTGGGAGCCTTGCCTTGTCCTAAGTGGGTCACCGAATTCTCCCTTTTAACCTGCATGACACTGTGAAGTCAATAACATTAACACCGCATGTTACAGACGGGGCAACTGAGGTACACCTGGGAGGTGGCAGAGCCAAGATTCACACTCAGGCAGTCTGACTCAGGGCCCATGTACTTAGCCAAGAAGGCAAACTACTGCGGGAGCCCTGGCCCCGAAGAAGTGCAAGGGGATGGGGAGCCCAGTACCAGAGGAGAGGTTGGTGTTCAATATGCTCAGGGATGCTTCACCCGCAGAGACAGGAGTGAAAGGGACACTCTGGTTACAGATAGAGAGAAGCTGTCTGCTGGCCTGGCGATGATGAGGAGGGGGTTCCTGCCTTCTTTTGTATCTTTATTAAGCTGTACACAAGGCAAGATTATCAAATGAATGTAAGTGAGGAGAAGAATCTAGGAGAAAGGAAAGGAAGTGAAATAGTCACATTAGGGAGGGAGGAGCTAATATACTGAGGAAATAAAGTACATTACAGCGCAGTAGCCAAGAATTTAAAGAGAGGCTGGCTAACACGCTTGAGTGCTTTTTCTCCATATGATTTAGCTGTTCGGGTTCAGGCTTGAGAGAGGGAGGGAGACAGGAGAGGGAGAGGATATTTGCAGGGGTGTGATTATAGTGAGAATGAAGGACCTAAGCTGGAAATGGAGGGAACCAACAATAAAATCAGGAAGAAGAGTAGTAAAATAAAAAAATATGAGAGAAAATTCAATGAGTTAAAGGGCCAAATGCATCTGAAGGACTGCTGGATGGGGAGGACTAGCACAGGCAGGCTGGAACCATAGGAGATGCTGGTCAAGAGACAGAAACTTGGAAGTCAAGGTGTGGACATAGTCCAGTTACAGGCACCAGGAATGTCAAAGTTAAGACAGCAGGAGTGGTGGCTGAGGTAGAAAGAATAATCCAGGATCAAAGAAGCCAAGGTGCTAGAGGCCAAACCTCCAGAAAAGATGCCAGGGGCTTGTGACAGGAAGACGGCAAGGCAGGCTGGCCAGCCATGATTGAGGAGGGTCTACAGACCATAGATACAGCAACAGAGAGGGGTGGTAAAGTCTGAAGGCATAAAATCCAAAGGAGCTGAGTGTTTGAAGGAAGAAGGAAGAGAAATGAGCGGGGTGCTAGAAGGACACTCACCCCAATCTCCAGGGCCTGTAATACTTGCACTATGAATAAGGATGATGATGATGATAGAACAGCGATAGTAAGCTGCTTCCACTGGAGACTATTGCAGGGGAGGTGATGTCCATAGCAAGCACCGGGGTTCAGTCCAGTCAAGCAAGTGATAAGGACATTCGAAGCAGCTGGGGATCTGGAGGGTTTGCTGTGATAGCCCTACATTCCAAATGGCCTCGGAAAGAGTGTGGGAGGTTGGGGAAGAGCAGGAAATGCGGTCAGATGAGTGGAGGTAGAGAACAGTAGCAGAGGGTACAGGCAATGTGGAAGCCTGGGGGATGTGGCCTTCTGAGGGTATGTGAGGCATGACGGGATTAGTCCTGATAAGCCCACAGGGAGGCCTGGAGACCACATCAGACCAAACAGCATACAGTTACAGGGCCACATGCCTCTCCTGCTGACCACGGTGGTGGTGGCCCATGTTGGAAGCCAGAGTGTGAGACCTTTTTCATCTGTCCAGAGTTAGGGAGGGACTAGCAGTACAGGCACAACAGAGTGGGAAAAAACAATTAGAAAATTAATTCATCATAGTTCTGCTTCTATTGTGTAACAAAGAATAATCATTTACTGCTTAAATAGGACAGTGATTTAAAATAGTAGTTTTTAAAAAAAATTTATTTTTTTATTATTTATTTATTTATTTGACAGAGACAGATAGCAAGAGAGGGAACACAAGCAGGGGGAGTGGGAGAGGGAGAAGCAGGCTTCCCGCAGAGCAGGGAGCCCGATGCGGGGCTCGATCCCAGGACCCTGGGATCATGACCTGAGCCGAAGACAGACGCTTAACGACTGAGTCACGCAGGTGCCCCTAAAATAGTAGTTATTGGAAAGTATTGAATCAGCCTCTCTCTTGCTATGAATTGTAAACTTGCAAAATCCCAAGCAAGCTTTGAAATGAACTTATGCTCTTGACTACACTTAACACTAATGACTTAGTGAATCCAGACTTAAAACACATAAATGATTTACTTAGATGGGATAAGCATAAACAAGATCCTTCTTCAGGGTTCTTTCCTGCTGTGAACATTGATGAGTATCATCAGAACAGAAAGTATTCAGACTTGATTCTGCCAAAAAATGCACTGTGACATTGGTGGGCATTCAGGTGTTATTTATGACAGCTAATCTTATGACATACTGTTTTGTTTCTAAATATAATATTTCATAATTCAAGTGTCCACAAATGAGTGGCTAGTCGATGAGATTATAATACCACTACATAATGTATCATACAATATAGCTATAAAAAATGAGGTATATCTATATATGCCAGTAAAGTGACAAAAAGGAAGATCTATTACACAACATACAGAATGACTGCATGTGTGTGTTCAGAGAGAGACAGAAAGAATGCACACAGGAAAGAGTTACTTCTGATAGGTAATTTTTTTTAGGGATTACTTCTTTAGAGTAGAAATACTGAATGTTTTGTTTTTAAGTTTCTTCCATCTTCATCTTTTTTACATTTTCAGCTGTAGCACAGAGGAACGGGGAATAAATAAATAAGGGTCTATCTATCATGGCCAGCAGAAAATCTCAAAGGGAAATCAAAAGGTACTCGTGTTCCTCAGAACATGTTCCTGTTTGTCAGTGAAGCTTGTCTGAACATTCACTATTGCACCGACTAGTGTTCTTCCGTAGCTCTTACATTTCCTGTTTTTTAAGTAAAACTGCATTTGCAGCAGGATGTCCTGGATCCAAACTAGATTGTCTGTAATCTAGTTTCCAGAACTGGTGACCTAGAGATCTTTGTGAAAATCATCAGCACCAAGTCAGTCATCAAAAAGATCATTCTCTGACAGAAGAAAAAGCCCTTCTTTTCCAGGTTAGGAGGGGCACCCAGAAGAGGAAGACAAGGAGATGAATGGAATGGGATAGAGTCTGCTCCCTTCATAGTCTATGGCTCTGGTTTCAAACTGTGATGAAGAGAAGGTCTAACCATGAACCCGAAGGGCATGGAGAGGAAGCCCTCCGCATCCCACAACAGACTGAGAGACCGCGTGTCAAATCAGCCCTGTGCCCAGCAACGTTCCCAGGGCAGCAGAAGGAGCTTGTGAGGAAGCAAGAGAAAAATGTGAGTGCATAAATTTCTGAACACAAGCAGATACCACTTTGGGGATGCCTGAAATAAGGAGAAACATTTCAGGGAGGGAATAAAATGGAGGCCAAGATTTCCCATGATTTGGGCAACAATGTTAATAGGGCTGCATTTGCACTGAAGCCCTGCGGGAGCTCCAGTATATAAATTTCTTATTTCCATGCTCCTGGTGCCGTAGAAAACTATGGCCTACAGGACTACATTTGAATTTAGGTCATAACTTCCTTAGCCTATTGCTGAAGACTGCCAAAATACTTGGTTTCTCTTTTTAAACTCAAATTACTCTGTGCCCAGATCATAAAAACTCATGGAATCTTCAATTTACCTTTGAGCTCTGATCTACTTTTTTATGACACATATCCACTTGACATTGCGATGGAAACTGTCCTCTGAACATTTAATCAAACGCTAATCACGTAAGGGTTCCTTACTTGAAGAACAGCCCTATGAAATCAGAATCCTTGAAGATGTATTTAAGTTAAATCGCTGAGTATTCCTAAATAAGAATAGCAGGGTAAGAAAAAAAGTAGAGACTCCATTGGCGCGAGCCAAGCTACTCATGCTGTTTGACAAAGTCCAAGTATGGGGGACGATCCTGAAAACAGGAGACTCCACAGCTGGCTCCTGCTATTCTCTTTCATTTTGTTTATGGCAATCTTTATAATTGTGGGAATATTTCTGGGCTGGCTCCTGCTATTCTTTTTCATTTTATTTATGGCAATCTTTATAATTGTGGGAATATTTCTGGGGTTTCATGATAAAGTGACTACTCATCTTAGTTACGCCTATCTAAGCAATCATAATGAAACTAATTCCATGAAGAATTAGTTTCTATAGAACAAAATAACAAGACGGTCACGCTCTGTCTAGCACCTTTCTCTTTGCGTACTGTTTTTTAGTTTTAGTGAAAGCCAATAAGCAGAAATCAATAAAGGTCATGTTAATCATTACAAAGGAAAAATGAAAGAAGGCTATGGCTGTAATCCAGAAAATGATCTAAGATTTGGAAAAACAAAAATATCCTAACATATAAATAAAGTTCCTCCAAGGCTGTCAGGAGGAGATGCTTGCAACCTGATCCTGTGTCTGTGTCTCCTCATTTGCCGACGCCGTCCTTTCCTACGAGAGACCCACCCCGGCTGGAGCTGGACTCCGGCACTCCATGGCATTTGCCACATGCCTCTATTGAGATCCTAGTACTTTTAGCAAAGCTGTCTTTAAGAATGTGCCGTAGGCTCTTTGGAAAGAACATAAGTAATGGAAAGTGGAGGCTGGACAATGGCAAGCTGGCTCAACTTCTCGGAGCATCCTTCATTAGGTCCAGCTGCAAAAGCTAGAAGCTATAAAAAATGTATGCGGGACTTCTTTTTAAGCATTAACACACCGCTACTTTAAATGCTGGTTCTGACTGAGAAATTCCTCTCTGCAGGTGCTTTTACCCCCATAACCTCCGCAAGCTGCCAGGGCCTCAGGAGACTAAACAAATTGCTAACTTAAAAATTCATTATAGTATCTATTCCCTTTCCAAGACATAAAATGTACTCTGTAATTTGCTCTTCTGAATCCCCTGAGACCTTGGTCTTCAAGGCCCTGTGTGCTTGTATGACGAGATCTCTTGTCCATTATTAACATACTAGATAGGCTTTTTAAAAACACATCACACCCAAAAGTCCTAAAATGGGAAGTGAAAATGTCACTAGCCAGCACATTAATTTCCCTGAAGTAAGCAAGAGCAAAAGTGATGACAAAGGTAATACCAACACACTAGGTTCCTGGCAGGGAAGTGTGAACAGTTCAGCTCTATAGCTTGTATTTACCAACAGATGGGGGCAAATGGATGATGAGGTCCAGGGGCAGGGAGTCACTGTTAGAAGTCCATGAACAAAAGAAGTTCAATTCTGTGCAGCTATGAAAAATAATATAATCAGGGATATAATATAAAGGTAGGAAGTTTAAATAGGCATTATTTAAAAAATATAAAGATTAGCCATATAACCAAAGGCCAAGACTTAGTACAGGTAAAGCAGATAGCTGCTTACCTTCTCACATTTCAAAGATTCTCATAAAAAGAGCACATAAATCCAAGATGGTTACAACTGAAAAAGGCCGAGTCAAGATGCTTCTAGAATGGACCCATGGGGAAAGATGGGAGACTAGACTCCAGAACCAGGGAAACAGACCCAGTCACAGAGCACAGTGAGATCCCTGAGAAATTGAGGAGTGAAAAGTGGGTGTTATGGATATTATTCCAAACTAAGCCGTTGGAGTCTAGGTCATGATTAATAACCAGATTTTCTTTCTTGGAAAGCTTGGGTCTGCATTCAGTTCAAAGGACTTCCCTAAAATTTAGTCAACTGGCAAACATAGTAGATAGACATGGATTAAACGCATGAAAGAATGGAAAGGCCTCACTGAAGAAAAACCCATGGATTATTTAAAGATAATGTTTCTTTTTTTGAAATAGAGCACCTTTTGGAATGCAGTGATAGATGGAGGCAAAGAGAACAATTTGATTAGATGGGGGTACAAGAAAAGTCCAAGAACGCTAAGAGTTTGGCCAGTCATCATAATCCATTACGGATGAGATCAGAGATGAGCAAAGTCAATCTTGATGATACTGGCATACATGATGAAAGAACGTGTCCCTCAGAACCCAGCACCTGTGTGACACACTGGTTCGCTCTAGAGGTGCTCTCAGCCACAGGACTTGGATTTATACCAGGCATCCCCTAGGCCTGGATAAAAGATCCCTCAAGACTATTTACATAACATTACTTCAATTTTGTCTTCACTTAGCATCCCTCTGACCGTGAATTCAGCCTTTCAGTCACCCCGATACAGGAAGGATTCATTAAATGATAAAAATGAATATTTTAGTGGCTGAAAAAGGATATTCCCCATCAAAATTAATAAATCAACATTCAGATATACACCATTCTCTTGAAAGTTAACATTGGTCTGTCCTCTTCTCTTGTCTCAGGAGGTGTATCATGAGGCACTGGCATGGAAACTTCTAGAACTGCAAATCAAACCTCGGACCTGGACAACCGGCATTTTACCACCTTGTGGGGCAGCTTGACAGCCAGTTGGTTAGCCCCCCCTTAAGTGGCTCTACACCCACATGTAAAAAAAAAAAGAATACATGATCTACTTAATATCCTGGGAATTTAGCACCAGTGACTATGTGAATCAGAAATCAACTATATAAATCAATAACCAATTAAACCCATTAGATTGTATAAGAGTAGACACCATATCTATTTTGTTTGTTGTGGGCCCTAATGCACTTCCTGACATGTATTAGGAACTCAAGAGATATTTTTTTGAATAAATAAAAATTTAAGAAAATAAATATCTCCTTAGGGAGATAAGGGAGTGGGGGAAGAATTTAGGTTCTTTCCAGATTAAGCTGCTGAGTGAGATGTGATGACTTTTCATATGACTATTAAGCCAAGTGCTTTCCATCCTTCGGAGCAGCTATTCATAAAAATTTTTGGATGCAGAGAGAACTATGAATATATGTCAGTCATGTGATTGGTCTGTTCATTATAATACGAAGCTGTGAAGATTCGAGTTGTTCCTGCTTTGTTGGGGGAGGTCACCGAGAAGACGTGCCTATGAGCTGGACCGCAGCAGTACAGAGACTCCTCACCGGTCCCCTGTCCTTGGAATGTGCATCCTGCTTGCCTTTCCTGCTCCCAGAAGCTGGCCCCAAGGACATAGCCTTGAGACAGTGATTGAGTATTTGTGACTGAACCCAGTTAAGGCCTTTATGTAAACTTTTAAGACTTGGCAGGCAGGTATGGAGATCTACTCATCTTGAGACCACCCAAGACAGGTCTTGTATCTAAGTTCTCTTGCTTATTACACCTGCCACCTACCAATTTGGAGTAGACTGCCTCTTTCTTCAGTCTTTCTGCCCTCTGTGTATGGGGGCTAGTTTTGGATTACACCCAAGAAGCTCCCAAGAAGGTTGCAAACTAACATGCTTTAATATAAAGATAAACAGAGATTATTTAAAAATTATTTCCTGTTTATATTTACTATCTAGCTAGAAGAAAAGAGACCCCTGAATGTCTCTGAATGAATAGAGAGAATAACAACCCATGAAAAATGGATAAACAACTACCTTTATGTTGTGCTTGTTATCTGAGGGAACAGAGTGTGATAAACCACAGCAGATAAGCCAGGACGTACATGCCTTCGTCATGGAGGCTGGGCAGGTCTTCCGCACACACTGCGGCATGCGGCCTTGTCATCTTCTATTATGCTGTGTTGAAAGGTTATGAACTCCCTAACATCAAAGCTATTTCTAGCTTTTAAAATGTCAGAGTTTAGGGGCGCCTGGGTGGCTCAATCGTTAAGCGTCTGCCTTTGGCTCAGGTCATGACACCAGGGTCCTGGGATCGAGCCCCGCACTGGGCTCCCTCCTCCGCAGAAAGCCTGCTTCTCACTCTCCCTCTCCCACTCCCCCTGCTTGTGTTCCCTCTCCCGCTGTCTCTCTCTGTCAAATAAATAAAATCTTAAAAAGATAAAATAAAATAAAATGTCAGAGTTTAAGGCCCAAGCCAAAGACCCCAGGCTTTAGGAAAAGGAGGCTAAGACTCTTAAAATCTAGTGAGGACATTGTGTGAGTGCAATAAGCCAGACACAAATATTGGACAAATATTGTATGATTCCACTTACAGGAGGAACCTGGAATAATCAAATTCATAGAGACAGAAAGTAGAACAGAGGATGCCAGGGCTGTGGGAAGGAGGGGTGGGAATGGGGAGTTAGTGTTTAGCGGTACAGAGTTTCATTTGGGGATGATGAAAAAGCTCTAGAGAAGGAGAGTGGCGATGGTTACACAACAGCGTGAATGTACTTGTTGCCACTGAACTGTACACTTAAAAATGGTTAAAATGATAAATTTTATGTTATGTATATGTCACCACACATACACACAAAAAAATTCAGGGAGAAATGAGTTACTCACTAGACTCTGAAGGCACAATTTGAGTGGAGCAAAACCAGCAACCCAGACACGGCAACTTCTTCTTCCCACTCACGTGGCCGGTATATTGAAATGTTCTGAGAATTAATCTTCCATTAAGATCCTTGAGTGAACATAGAACGACCCTTGCCACCCCAGAAGTGAATGATTCTAAACGTCTGCTACTAATAGCCATCGTTACCATTTACTGAAGGCCTATTACGTGCCAGCACTGACCCCTTTACACCAGCCACTTCGTTAGAAGATACTTCAGAGACACTTGTACTCTGGCCCCAGCTGACCCCTCCTGCCTTTACTCCTCTTGGGCTCCATGTTCAACCCACACAGAATTATTTGCATTTCCCCAGAATGTATCACATTCTTTTACCCCTGCAGCTCTTCACACACACACTCACACACACACACACACACCCCTTTTCTTGTTCTCCATGCGGTTCCCTCCTCTCTACACGTGGCCAACTCTGGATCATGCTGCCAGCTTCAGCCTCGAGACCTCAGCTTCCTCTAATAACCCCCCTGATCACAGCCTGACCCAGTGCTTCTCAAACCTGGCTCCACATTAGAATCACCTGGGGGACTTAAAAATTACTGGTTCCCAAGTTACACCCCTAGAAATTCTGATTTAAGTAGTCTCTGGTGTGACCAGGGTATTGGTCATTTTTAAAAAACAAACAAACAAAAAAAAACAAAAAAACTCTCCAGGGGGTCCATTGACTCCTAATGAAGAGTCAATGCCGGGAACCATGGACCTAAAGTGAGTTAGTTATTTTCCCCCTGAAGCACCTGAGGCCCCTCAAGCTCCTCAGTGTCTCAGCCAGCATCTTATTTTGCTGTAATCAGTGGTTAGCTTGGCTCTCTCCCTTTTGAACACAAGCTCCTTGAAGGCAAGCTCAAGTTCACCACTGTAGCCATAAAACCTAGAACAGTGCCTGGCACATGGTAAGGGCTCAATAACCACTGTAATTGCTTTCTTGAATTAATTTTGCACCCATATGACAAGCATTATCATCCTCAACTTAAAAATTAGCCCATGGAGGCTTCAAGAGGCTAAGTCACTTATCCCAAGTTCACAGGAAGTGAGTGGCAGAGCCAGAATTAGAACTTTCACTCTCTCTGACGGCAAAACTATATTTACTGTACACTACAGTGCCTTCAAACTTCTTGAATAAGTTGCTCATATCAAATGAGTTGTTCCTGCTGAGCAAGTTAGAAATAAAGGCAAAACTGGAAACTGTAAGTGAGCTGTAAATAACTGTGTAAAATACAGCCAAAAATGCTCAATTTGCTAAACTTGTTGGGAACAAGATTTTGCAAAATCTGGCCCTTGGATGAACCATCAGCAGTGCGCTGCTAGAGAGTCTTAATTACTGTTCTCAGAAGAACATCTATTTCTCAGTGATTAGAACCCTTTTTTCTAGGACTCCCATCCAACAAAACCTGAAATGGTTTTGACGCACCAAGTTCCCGCACAAACAACAAACAAAACCAAACCAGTGAAAGAAAACTGTGAAATTGTAATGCCCACTGAAACTTTCTTAGGCAACCACCCCAGGTACTACGGCTCAATTTGAGGGCCAACCTGTCATGCGTGTGCTCAAAATGCAAAGCAAGGACTTCAGGCTTCCGGTGGCTACGCAGTCTCTGGCACGGTTTTTGTTTTCTCCAAACGGCGAATGCTGCTGGGCCCCCTCCACCGCCTGGCTAGACCAGAGCACCCATCATCGTGCCAGACGCACCCGCAGGGAATAATACACAGCAGTTGTTGACTTCTGAGGCTGCCTACTGTCCTGAGATGAACTTCCACTGCTCGGGGTTCCCTTACAGCTCAGGAGAGGAGCTTGGCTGCCAAGTGTCAGGTGGCATAGGAGTGCCACATTCTTACTTCCCCCTACCCAACACCACTTTTTAGTATGGCAAATCTGAGGTATGTACAATAGCAAGTCAACACTTCTACCCACAGTAGAAGTCAACCAGGTGGTAAGCACCAGGTGCACAAGTCTGGGATTGAGACGGTGAGTCAGGCCGCAAGGCTGGGTTTGTATACATGTTCCCATGGCATATTATAGAATGGGCCACTCCTCAATCTTGGCACAAATGAATAAAGTGCCCTTTTTGATTATCCTGGAAGTCAGGGAGTTTCACAACTCTCTCTCCAAGCTTGCCAGGACAATGTTTGGGAACTTGATGGGAGGCCTCTGCCTTTCCTTGCATGGCTCCCTGGGATTAATAGCAGAAACCATGGCGTTTAGCAGGGGAAGTTCTAGGGTCAGGTCCTCTGGGTGTGAGAGCCAGTTCTGTTATTCGTCTTGGTCCTTGGCACATCTTACTTCACGTATTTTAGCTTTCTTTCTTCAATCTGTGAAGGGGGAATAAAATAGTAGCTAAAGGAGTTATTGTGAAAATTAAATGAGATACTGCAAGGAAAATAGTACAAATCTGTTTGTTGTTTTTTTTTTTAAGGTGTTCAGTAAATGGTAGAGTTTGATATTGTGAGTGACAACAGTGTTGGTTCCTCTAATCCTATCTTGCTTGGTCTTGGCTCTATTGATAACCTCTTTGTATTTCATTTGTTTTTTTTTTTTTTGAGATTTTATTTATTTGACAGAGAGAGAGAGAGAGCACAAGCAGGGGGAGCGGCAGGCAGAGGGAGAAGTAGGCTCCCCACTGAGCAGAGAGCCCAATGTGGGGCTCGATCCCAGGACCCTGAGACCATGACCCGAGCCGAAGGCAGACACTTAACCAACTGAACCACTCAGGAACCCTATGGATGGTCTCTTTGGCAGCCAGCTCCCTGGAGTGCCCTACTACCTCATGGCCATAGCCACCTCCTCTAGACTCCCAGCTGTAATATTCTAGAATTCTATAAGTGGCCAAGCAAGTTATGAAATCAAAGCAGCTCTGAGGTCAGAAGACCATGAAGTCCCTTCACCTGAAGAGGCATGTGAAGGCTTGGTGCATGAAATGGGACTTCTAGATTTAATCAATTAATTTATATCTTACCCTCATCCCAAATACTAGTGAGATATTTATTTATTTACTTATTTATACTTTTGGCATTATTGATTTATATTTTATACAAAAATTTCTCACAATATAAAATATTACACATTCTATTTAGCTAGTGATCTTCAAGTTTGAGTGTGCTTCAGTATTGCCTGGGGTGCTTGTTAGAAAGTAGATTTCTGAGCCCCAACCCCAGAAATTCTGAGTTTGTATATCCTCATATTTATACTCTGAGGAAGGTTGTATGATTATTTGGTGGGATTTTTTTTTTAATGCACATAATCAATGGAGAAGAAGAAAGAGCTGAGGAAGTCAAAAGGAAGAGAGACAATGGCCATATGATTTCAGCTGATCATGTCTTGGGCCAGATAGGGGCAAACCTTAAAAATATTCTGTTACCAAAACAAAGAAGAAAAATATGATCAATTGCAAAATTCATATATGCCAATATATGTCTTCTATGCCAGCCACTGTGCTAAGCATTCGGTAGATGTTAACTCACTTAATGGTTCCAGCACTTCCATAAATTGATGCTTTGTTGTTGCCATTTACACAGATGGGAAACTGAGGTTCTGAAGGTCAAATAAATGGCAGTACTGAAACCAGAATGCTGGTTGCCTGGGTTCATCACCCAGGCTCTTAAGGACTAAGCAATGTTGTTTTGAGAGACAACATAACAAATAGTAGCAAACCAGCAGTTTAGAGGAAGCATTTCCTAACACTGAGATTGGAGCCTTCAAAATGACAAAACAGTTTGACAAAGGAGTTAGTTTCCAGATTTGGGGATGTCCCAGGTCAGTTAAAAATTTTTTTTCTTAATTTTAAGGGTGGAGAAATAAGATGTACGCTGACACCTTTTTTGTTTGTGCATGCCCAGTAAGAACATTAAAACAACAAGTACCAAGGATAGTGAACATCATTTCATGAAATATTGACACTTCAGCACCAAAAAAAAAAAAAAAAAGAAGAAGGAAAGAAAGAGCACCACGTAAAACAGAGAGGACCTTGTTATAAAAATTTGAATAAATTCAGCTTTGTGAGAAAAATGTACACCATCTGTATATTTCTCATTTGCCTCTGACAGCTGAAGAACAGTCACAGAATACCAGTGGTGCATGAACTAGCAGAAGATGTGATCCAATCAGAAAACACAGAAGGTCTGTGGGAAGTGACCAGAGTGGGAGCCCTCAATTTACGATTTTCATCAAGATGCACATAACCCTCATACATATGAACACATCACTGCAATCTTTGAGAAACCCCAAGTGACACTTACTGTAAGGCTCTAATTTCAGTCTTGAGTGAAACTGATAACTATTACTTTAAAAAGAAATTAATAGTTATTAATATTATCCATTCTGACTGGTGTGAGGTGGTATCTCATTGAGGTTTTGATTTGGATTTCCCTGATGTCGAGCGATGTTGAGCACTTTTTCATGTGTCTGTTGGCCATTTGGATGTCTTCTTTGGAAAAATGTCTGTTCATGCCTTCTGCCCATTTCTTGATTGGATCATTTGTTCTTTTTTTTTTTTTTTAATTTTTTTTTATTCTTATGTTAATCCCCATACATTACATCATTAGTTTTAGATGAAGTCTTCCATGATTCATTGTTTGTGCATAACACCCAGTGCTCCATGCAGAATGTGCCCTCCTCAATACCCACCACCAGGCTAACCCATCCACCCACCCCCATCCCCTCTAGAACCCTCAGTTTGTTTTTCAGAGTCCATCATCTCTCATGGTTCGTCTACCCCTCCGATTTCCCCCGCTTCATTCTTCCCCTCCCGCTACCTTCTTCTTCTTCTTTTTTTTTTTTCCTTAACATATATTGCATTATTTGTTTCAGAGGTACAGATATGAGATTCAACAGTCTTGCACAATTCACAGCGCTTACCAGAGCACATACCCTCCCCAGTGTCTATCACCCAGTCACCCCATCCCTCCCACCCCACCCCCCACTCCAGCAACCCTCAGTTTGTTTCCTGCAATTAAGAATTCCTCATATCAGTGAGATCATATGATACATGTCTTTCTCTGTTTGACTTATTTCACTCAACATAATACCCTCCAGTTCCATCCACGTCGTTGCAAATGGCAAGATCTCATTTCTTTTGATGGCTGCATAATATTCCATTGTATATATATACCACCATCTTCTTTATCCATTCTTCTGTTGATGGACATCTCGGCTCTTTCCACAGTTTGGCTATTGTGGACATTGCTGCTATAAACATCGGGGTGCACGTACCCCTTCGGATCCCTACTTTTGTATCTTTGGGGTAAATACCCAGTAGTGCAATTGCTGGATCATATGGTAGTTCTATTTTCAACTTTTTGAGGAACCTCCATACTGTTTTCCAGAGTGGCTGCACCAGCTTGCATTCCCACCAACAGTGTAGGAGGGTTCCCCTTTCTCCGCATCCCCGCCAACATCTGTCATTTCCTGACTTGTTAATTTTAGCCATTCTGACTGGTGTGAGGTGGTATCTCATTGAGGTTTTGATTTGGATTTCCCTGATGCCGAGCGATATTAAGCACTTTTTCATGTGTCTGTTGGCCATTTGGATGTCCTCTTTGGAAAAATGTCTGTTCATGTCTTCTGCCCATTTCTTGAGTGGATTCTTTGTTCTTTGGGTGTTGAGTTTGATGAGTTCTTTATAGA
>NC_058404.1:159665026-159709232 GCF_002201575.2 Neomonachus schauinslandi | reverse complement strand
AACCTCCATACTGTTTCCAGAGTGGCTGCACCAGCTTGCATTCCCACCAACAGTGTAGGAGGGTTCCCCTTTCTCCGCATCCCCGCCAACATCTGTCGTTTCCTGACTTGTTAATTTTAGCCATTCTGACTGGTGTGAGGTGGTATCTCATTGAGGTTTTGATTTGGATTTCCCTGATGCCGAGCGATATTAAGCACTTTTTCATGTGTCTGTTGGCCATTTGGATGTCCTCTTTGGAAAAATGTCTGTTCATGTCTTCTGCCCATTTCTTGAGTGGATTCTTTGTTCTTTGGGTGTTGAGTTTGATGAGTTCTTTATAGATTTTGGATACTAGCCCTTTATCTGATATGTCATTTGCAAATATCTTCTCTCATTCTGTGGGTTGTCTTTTGGTTTTGTTGACTGTTTCCTTTGCTTTGCAAAAGCTTTTTATCTTGATGAGGTCCCAATAGTTCATTTTTGCCCTTGCTTCCCTTGCCTTTGGTGATGTTTCTAGGAAGAAGTTGCTTCGGCTGAGGCTGAAGAGGTTGCTGCCCGTGTTCTCCTTTAGGATCTTGATGGACTCCTGTCTCACAATTAGGTCTTTCAACCATTTTGAGTCTATTTTTGTGTGTGGTGTAAGGAAATGGTCCAGTTTCATTCTTCTGCATGTGGCTATCCAATTTTCCCAACACCATTTGTTGAAGAGACTGTCTTTATTCCATTGGACATTCTTTCCTGCTTTGTCAAAGATGAGTTGACCATAGAGTTGAGGGTCCATTTCTGGGCTCTCTATTCTGTTCCATTGATCTATGTGTCTGTTTTTGTGCCAGTACCATGCTGTCTTGATGATGACAGCTTTGTAATAGAGCTGGAAGTCCGGAATTGTGATGCCGCCGGCTTTGCTTTTCTTTTTCAACATTCCTCTGGCTATGCGGGGTCTTTTCTGGTTCCATACAAATTTTAGGATTATTTGTTCTATTTCTTTGAAAAAAGTGGATGGTATTTTGATGGGGATTGCATTGAATGTGTAGATTGCTCTAGGTATCATTGACATCTTCACAATATTTGTTCTTCCAATCCATGAGCATGGAATGTTTTTCCATTTCTTTGTGTCTTCCTCAATTTCTTTCATGAGTATTTTATAGTTTTCTGAGTACAGATCCTTTGTCTCTTTGGTTAGATTTATTCCTAGGTATCTTATGGTTTTGGGTGCAATTGTAAATGGGATCGACTCCTTAATTTCTCTTTCTTCTGTCTTGTATAGGAATGTATAGGAATGTATAGGTGTATAGGAATGGTGTATAGGAATGCCACTGACTTCTGTGCATTGATTTTATATCCTGCCACTTTACTGAATTCCTGTATGAGTTCTAGCAGTTTTGGGGTGGAGTCTTTTGGGTTTTCCACATAAAGTATCATATCATCTGCAAAGAGTGAGAGTTTGACTTCTTCTTTGCCAATTTGGATGCCTTTGATTTCTTTTTGTTGTCTGATTGCTGTGGCTAGGACTTCCAATACTATGTTGAATAGCAGTGGTGATAGTGGACATCCCTGCCGTGTTCCTGACCTTAGGGGGAAAGCTCTCAGTTTTTCCCCATTGAGAATGATATTCGCTGTAGGTTTTTCATAGATGGCTTTTATGATATTGAGGTATGTACCCTCTATCCCTATACTCTGAAGAGTTTTGATCAAGAAAGGATGCTGTACTTTGTCAAATGCTTTTTCTGCATCTATTGAGAGGATCATATGATTCTTGTTCTTTCTTTTGTTAATGTATTGTATCACATTGATTGATTTGCAGATGTTGAACCAACCTTGCAGCCCAGGGATAAATCCCACTTGGTCATGGTGAATAATCCTTTTAATGTACTGTTGGATTCTATTGGCTAGTATTTTGGTGAGAATTTTTGCATCCATGTTCATCAGGGATATTGGTCTGTAATTCTCCTTTTTGATGGGGTCTTTGTCTGGTTTGGGGATCAAGGTAATGCTGGCCTCATAAAATGAGTTTGGAAGTTTTCCTTCCATTTCTATTTTTTGGAACAGTTTCAGAAGAATAGGTATTAATTCTTCTTTAAATGTTTGGTAGAATTCCCCTGGGAAGCCATCTGGCCCTGGGCTTTTGTTTTTTGGGAGATTTTTGATGACTGCTTCAATTTCCTTAGTGGTTATAGGTCTGTTCAGGTTTTCTATTTCATCCTGGTTCAGTTTTGGTAGTTGATACATCTCTAGGAATGCATCCATTTCTTCCAGGTTATCTAATTTGCTGGCATAGAGTTGCTCATAATATGTTCTTATAATTGTTTGTATTTCTTTGGTGTTGGTTGTGATCTCTCCTTTTTCATTCGATTTTGTTGATTTGGGTCATTTCTCTTCTCTTTTTGATAAGTCTGGCCAGGGGTTTATCAATCTTGTTAATTCTTTCAAAGAACCAGCTCCTAGTTTCGTTGATCTGTTCTACTGTCCTTTTAGTTTCTATTTCATTGATTTCTGCTCTGATCTATATTATTTCTCTTCTCCTGCTGGGTTTAGGCTTTATTTGCTGTTCTTTCTCCAGCTCCTTTAGGTGTAGGGTTAGGTTGTGTACTTGAGACCTTTCTTGCTTCTTGAGAAAGGCTTGTATTGCTATATACTTTCCTCTTAGGACTGCCTTTGCTGCATCCCAAAGATTTTGAATAGTTGTGTTTTCATTTTCATTGGTTTCCATGTATTTTTTTAATTCTTCTTTAATTTCCTGGTTGACCCATTCATTCTTCAGTAGGATGCTCTTTAGCCTCCATGTATTTGAGTTCTTTCTGACTTTCCTCTTGTGATTGAGTTCTAGTTTCAAAGCATTGTGGTCTGAAAATAGGCAGGGAATGATTCCAATCTTTTGGTACCGGTTGAGACCTGATTTATGACCTAGGATGTGATCTATTCTGGAGAATGTTCCATGGGCACTAGAGAAGAATGTGTATTCCGTTGCTTTGGGGTGGAATGTTCTGAATATGTCTGTAAAGTCCATTTGGTCCAGTGTGTCATTTAAAGTCTTTATTTCCTTGTTGATCTTTTGCTTAGACGATCTGTCCATTTCAGTGAGGGGGGTGTTAAAGTCCCCCACTCTTATTGTATTGTTGTTGATGTGTTTCTTTGCTTTTGTTATTAATTGCCTTATATAATTGGCTGCTCCCATGTTAGGGGCATAGATATTTACAATTGTTAGATCTTCTTGTTGGATAGATCCTTTAAGTAGGATATAGTGTCCTTCCTCATCTCTTATTACAGTCTTTGGTTTAAAATCTAATTTGTCTGATATAAGGATTGCCACCCCAGCTTTCTTTTGGTGTCCATTAGCATGGTAAATGGTTTTCCACCCCCTCACTTTCAATCTGGGGGTGTCTTTGGTTCTAAAATGAGTCTCTTGCAGACAGCATATCGATGGGTCTTGTTTTTTAATCCAGTCTGATAGCCTGTGTCTTTTGATTGGGGCATTTAGCCCATTTACATTCAGGGTAACTATTGAAAGATAGGAATTTAGTGCCATTGTATTGCCTGTAAGGTGACTGTTACCGTATATTGTCTGTGTTCCTTTCTGGTCTATATTGCTTTTAGGCTCTCTCTTTGCTTAGAGGACCCCTTTCAAGATTTCCTGTAGGGCTGGTTTTGTGTTTGCAAATTCCTTTAGTTTTTGTTTGTCCTGGAAGCTTTTTATCTCTCCTTCAATTTTCAATGACAGCCTAGCTGGATAGAGTATTCTTGGCTGCATATTTTTCTCGTTTAGTGCTCTGAATATATCCTGCCAGTCCTTTCTGGCCTGCCAGGTCTCTGTGGATAGGTCTGTTGCCAACCTAATGTTTCTACCCTTGTAGGTTACATATCTCTTCTCCCGAGCTGCTTTCAGGATTTTCTCTTTGTCTATGAGACTCGTAAGTTTTACTATTAGATGTCGGGGTGTTGACCTATTTTTATTGATTTTGAGAGGGGTTCTCTGTGCTTCCTGGATTTTCATGCCTGTTTCCTTTCCCAAATTAGGGAAGTTCTCTGCTATAATTTGCTCCATTATACCTTCTGCCCCTCTCTCTCTTTCTTCTTCTTCTGGGATCCCAATTATTCTAATGTTGTTTCGTCTTATGGTATCGCTTATCTCTCGAATTCTGCCCTCGTGATCCAGTAGTTGTTTATCTCTCTTTTTCTCAGCTTCTTTATTTTCCATCATTTCATCTTCTATATTACTCATTCTCTCTTCTGCCTCATTTATTCTAGCAGTTAGCGCCCCCATTTTTGATTGCACCTCATTAACAGCCTTTTTGATTTCTACTTGGTTGGATTTTAGTTCTTTTACTTCTCCAGAAAGGGTTTCTCTAATAACTTCCATATTTTTTTCAAGCCCAGCTAGTATCTTTAAAGTGATGATTCTGAACTCTAGATCTGACATTGTACTAATGTCCGTATTGAGTAGGTCCCTGGCAGTCGGTACTACCTCTTGTTCTTTTTGTTGAGGTGATTTTTTCCGTCTTCTCATTTTGTGCAGAGGAGAATAGATTAATGAGAGAACAAAATGCTAGCAGAGTAACAACGTCCCCAGAAAATATACTCTAAACAAATCAGAAAAGACCTGAAGCAGTGGGAAAAGAAAGGGAAAGAGAGAAAAAAGAGAACGAAAAAAAAGAAAAAGATAAAGATAAAAACAAAAACAAACAAAACAAAACAACAACAACAACAAAAAACCAAAATGTGATCAAATATGATTAGGCTGGTATATAGATCAGTGCCACACACTAGATTTGGGGTGTATTTTGGTCTTTTAGAAGAAAGTGCCTCCGAAAATTTTAAAGAAAGAAAAACTTATATATGTACAAAAATAAGGGTTGATATGATGAAGGATGGAATATGACTGTAAAGATGGAAATTATAAAAATTTTATAAAAGGAATTGATAAGAAGTTGTTTGAAAAAAAGAAAGAAGAGGATTTAAAAAAGAAAAAAAAAAGGGAGAGGATGTGATCAGGCAGGGGAATAGAAAACACCATATACTAGAGATTTAGGGTATATTTTAATCTGTTAGAAGAAACTATCTCAAAATTTTAAAGAGAGAACAACTTATATATATAAGCCAAAAATATGGGTAACTACTATGAAGGGATAGAATATGACTCTAAAAATGAAAAATAAAAATGTTTTTTTTAAAAAAAGGGATTGATAAGATGTTGGTTGAAAAAGGGAAAAAGAAAAATTCAAAAAGAAAAAAAAAGAAAAAAAGACAGTTAAAAAAAAATTAACTTTGAAAGACTAAAGAATCATGGTAAAAAAGCCATGAATTCTATGTGCAGTAGTCCCCTAGCGCTGGAGTTCTGCCGTTCTCATTGATCGCTAAACTTGGCCTTGGCTGGCTGTTCTCGCTGATCTTCTGGGGAGGGGCCTGTTGCCGTGGTTTCCAAATGTCTCTGCCGGAGGCGGAATTGCCCCGCCCTTGCCCCCTCCTGGCTAAGTAATCTGCTCGGGTTTGCTCTCCGGGGCTTTTGTTCCCTGCGAGCTTTCCGTACAGCTTTGGAGGCGGAGAGTGAAAATGGCGGCCTTCCAATCTCTGCCCCGGAGGAGCTGAGAACTCGGGGCTCCGCTTCTCAGTGAGTCCCCAGAGAAAAGCAGTCAGTCACTCCCGTCTCCCCGGTCTCCGGCCGCACCCCGTGCTCACCCGGCCTGTGACTGCGCGTTTCTATCTCTGGCACCCGACCCCGGGGTGGAGTCTCCAAACCCAGCAGATCCCTGCGGCGCACTCCTGTGCGGCTCCTCCCGGGGGAGGAAGGTGAGTCTCCCCGGATCTGCCGCTTGTTGGGTCCCTGCTGGAGGAGCAGGGGCCCGACTGTGCCGCGGATCACGGTTTATGGCAACCCTGAGCTGAGAGCCCGCACCTGGGCTCCGCCTCTGCAGCCGGCTTCCCTGCTCCGATACCTGGGAGCTCCGCCACACTCAGGCACCCCCGGTCTTTCTGTGACCCGTGGGTCCTGAGACCACACTGTCCCAGAGGGTTCCACCCCCCGCTTAGCCACCAGAGTGAAGTCCCTCAGTGGAGCAGACTTTTAAAAGTTCCGATTTTGTGCTCCGTGGTTCTATCACTTGCCAGAAGCGGCCGACGGAGGCCCCTCCCCCGCCGTCTATCCTCCCGAATATCGCCTCGGATTCACTTCTCCGCACGTCCTCCTTCCAGAAAGTGGTCGCTTTTCTGATGAGAGAGTTGTTGCTTTTCCTTTCTTCGATCTCCTGTTGAGTTTGTAGGTGTTCAGAATGGTTTGATCCCTATCCAGCTGAATTCCTGAGAGGAGACGAAATCCAGGTCTCCTACTCCTCCGCCATCTTGCTCCGGATCATTTGTTCTTTAGTTGTTGAGTTTGATAAGTTCTTTATAGATTTTGGATACTAGCCCTTTATCTGATATGTCATTTGCAAATATCTTCTCTCATTCTGTGGGTTGTCTTTTGGTTTTGTTGACTGTTTCTTTTGCTATGCAAAAGCTTTTTATCTTGATGAAGTCCCAATAGTTCATTTTTGCCCTTGCTTCCCTTGCCTTTGGCGATGTTTCTAGGAAGAAGTTGCTGCAGCTGAGATCAAAGAGGTTGCTGCCTGTGTTCTCCTTTAGGATATTGATGGACTCCTGTCTCACATTTAGGTCTTTCAACCATTTTGAGTCTATTTTTGTGTGTGGTGTAAGGAAATGGTCCAGTTTCATTCTTCTGCATGTGGCTGTCCAATTTTCCCAACACCATTTGTTGAAGAGACTGTCTTTTTTCCACTGGACATGCTTTCCTGCTTTGTCGAAGACTACTTGACCATAGAGTTGAGGGTCCATTTCTGGGCTCTCTATTCTGTTCCATTGATCTATGTGTCTGTTTTTGTGCCAGTACCATACTGTCTTGATGATGACAGCTTTGTAATAGAGCTTGAAGTTCAGAATTGTGATGCCACCAGCTTTGCTTTTCTTTTTCAATATTCCTCTGGCTATTTGGGGTCTTTTCTGGTTCCATACAAGTTAGGAAATGACAGATGTTGGCGGGGATGTGGAGAAAGGGGAACCCTCCTACACTGTTGGTGGGAATGCAAGCTGGTGCAGCCACTCTGGAAAACAGTATGCAGGTTCCTCAAAAAGTTGAAAATAGAGCTGCCATATGACCCAGCAATTGCATTACTGGGTATTTACCCCAAAGATACAAATGTAGGGATTCGAAGGGGTTCATGCACCCCGATGTTTATAGCAGCAATGTCCACAACAGCCAAACTATGGAAAGAGCCAAGATGTCCATCGGCAGATGAATGGATAAAGAAGATGTGGTATATATATATACACACACACAATGGAATATTATGCAGCCATCAAAAGGAATGAACTCTTGCCATTTGCAACCATGTGGATGGAACTGGAGGGTATTATGCTGAGCGAAATAAGTCAATCAGAGAAAGACATGTATCATATGACCTCACTGATATGAGGAATTCTTAATCTCAGGAAACAAACTGAGGGTTGCTGGAGTGGTGGCGGGTGGGAGGGATGGGGTGGCTGGGTGATAGACATTGGGGAGGGTATGTGCTATGGTGAGTGCTGTGAATTGTGTAAGACTTAAATCACAGAAGTGTACCTCTGAAACAAATAATACATTATATGTTAAAAAAAAAAAAAGAAGAAGATAGCAGGAGGGAAAGAATGAAGGGGGGGGAAATCGGAGGGGGAGATGAACCATGAGAGACTATGGACTCTGAGAAACAAACTGAGGGTTCTAGAGGGGAGGGGGCTGGGGGGATGGGTAAGCCTGGTGATGGGTATTAAAGAGGGCACATACTGAATGGAGCACTGGGTGTTATACGCAAACAATGAATCATGGAACACTACATCAAAAACTAATGATGTAATACATGGTGATTAATATAACATAATAAAAATTTTTTTAAAAAGAACATAATAGCCTTAAAGAAAATATAAGATTAACACCAATGCTAACACATTTGGTGATATCAGATTTTCCCAATGCTAACACATTTGGTGGTATTTTTCTACTTTGGTAAAGAATTTGGGTTGCTTATAAATTTATGCTGAGCACCGCTGGATGCTTTCAAGAGGCTGAAGCAAGCAGCCCCGCTCTTTCAGAGAGTTGTGTTTATAATACCTACTGTTCCTATATTTCCATTAGAATGCAATTATCCTTCTTGGGGAAAAATAAAGGTCACTGGGTTAATGGAGCTCACCTCTCTTTTTTAGTCCATAAATAATAAATCAAATATAATATTTAAAAAGGAAACCACATCCTGCATATTGATGTATTGGTGATGCTTTTTTTCATAGGATATTTGACTACATGGCACTTACTATGGCCATAATCATGGCTGTCCATCAAGTTCCCACAGTACTCGTTCAGTAAAGAAGTACACAGCATGCATCTATTAAATTGATATTCATCAATACTAAAACGTTGAAGAAATTTCCCATGACACTTTCAAATCCGATTACAGTACATTCCACTCTGAATTTGAGAAGCATATCACAGAATGATTTATCCTAGCAAATATACAGAAAATCTCATGAGATTTATCTGATAAGCATTGACAGAGGTATCCATTTAAAATATTCTAAATAAATACTAATTGAAGCGCATTCCTCTGCTTCCAGATGGCTTACCAACAGTACTTGTGAGGAGACAGTAGACAGTGCTTATGACCACACTAATAATAATAAATATCTCCAGGGGCGCCTGGGTGGCTCAGTTGGTTAAGCGACTGCCTTCGGCTCAGGTCATGATCCTGGAGTCCGTGGATCGAGTCCCACATCGGGCTCCCTGTTTGGCAGGGAGTCTGCTTCTCCCTCTGACCCTCCCCCCTTTCATGTGCTTGCTCTCTCTCATTCTCTCTCTCAAATAAATAAATAAAATCTTTAAAAAAAATAAAATTAAATTAAATTAAATAAATAAATATCTCCAGGCAAGATTCTGCTGCCACCAGTTTCCCTAATGAAAAAAGAAAGACTTTCTGCCAGCGAAATAGCTGAATAGGGCTCTCAGCCCAAAAGAGCCTAATCAATGCTTTCACTTCAGGCTTCCCAAGGGGTCAACTAAGCAATCGCTCCAGTACCTGGCACATCAAGATTTATAAGGCAGAGTAGGAACACATGGCCTAAATAGCTTTGGAAAGCCATTTGTTTTGAGTAATAATAAATTTTAAAAAAAAACAACTTAGGGCCACTAATGTTAAATCACCCTCCCCCTGAAACTAAGGCTCTGTGACTCACGAGATTTACCTAAGAAATATGTTTTAAATAAAAAGGAAATCATAATACACACCTGAGCCTGCTATAAGAACTGCTAAATACTTGTAAATCACATTCCCCTAAAATAATGAAAATGAAAAACTGCTTTCCACTTGACACAGGCTTGTATGACAAAATGCCCTTCGATTGCTAGCCAGTAGAATTACACACAGCTCCTGCCTCATCAAGAATTTCAGCAGCATCGCAGAACAGCCCTGTGAATAGGCACTTTAACTTCAAATGATAAACCTAGCACTGAACAAGCAACTGTTTTCCTAAGCAACACAGCACTTAGAGTCACAATTTTTTAAAAAGTTAATTTGAAGGGTATGTATCTGTCAACAGCACATAATTATTTTTTATTATAATTAGCAACAATAAAAGTCAAGACCACCATGTAGTGAGTGTTGCCCTGCCAGGCATGGATCTGATAGTTTCGTGAGGATTTTCTAATTTAATTCCTGAAAAATCCCTCAGGTCTGTGATGGGTGACAGGATGTATCCCACTAAATATACCAAAATATACCACTTTGGCATAAAGATTATTTGGAGCTAGGGACACTTAAAAAAACAGGCAGAGGGTTAGAATGCAAGAAGAGCATTCTAACATCCCTCTCTTCTTCCTGAAAATGGGAGATGAAAAACTCCCATGTGACCGATGCCCTCCCTGTACCAGGAACGAAGAAACAATCTGCAACAGGGACGCAAAACCAAGAAATTCTGTACAAACAGAACTTGTTAAAATAATTCTTATCTTCCTTTAGCCTCACTCTATATTTTAGTGACTTTTCCACAATTTTGTGTCTCTGCCCAGCCTCATAGAAAAGTACTTTAGGGTGGGAGGATGGGTTAGCCTGGTGGTGGGTATTGAGGAGGGCACATTCTGCATGGAGCACTGGGTGTTATGCACAATGAATCATGGAACACTTCATCTAAAACTAATGATGTAATGTATGGGGATTAACATAAGAATAAAAAAAAGAAAAAAAGAAAAAAAAAAAAAGAAAGAAAAGTACTTTACAGAAGTTTGCTACTTCTTTGGGTCTTCATGTCATGGTGAGGGCTCCTACATCACATAAACCTTACATAAATTAGTATGCTTTTCTCCAGGTAATCTGTTGTATGTCAGTTTAATTTTCTGCCCCCAGATAAAAAAAATCCTAAGAAGGTAGAGAGAAAATTTTGCCTCCCCTACATCTGTGATGGTTTGTTAATCTAATTAAGGCTACTGATCCATCAGCACAAAGTGTTCAGATCTAACATTTAAATATAGACACTTAATTTTCCCTAGTATTCATTCTCAATGTCAATATTTTGGGCTTTGAAATTCATTTAGGCTTCCCAAAAGGATTTTCTTAAAATATTAATCATTTTTATGAATATCATCAAATACTTACTTCTTTACTCATTGCCAGAAATTTTACATCTGTTTTACATAAAATTGAAGTAGGCTGATTGGCATTAGTTAAAAGACAGATTTCCTGAAAAATAAGAACAAATGCATCTCTTTTAGAATTATTTTAGCTCTGACATTATTCTTACAATGAAATTCTAGGAACCTGTGGAATTATAAGTATGCACCATTTTAAGCAAATGACTTAAAAAAATAAATCTTAAACTTACAGAATTAATAAATAAGGATTGGCCTTGACTTTCCTTTTGGATAATCTATCAGCTCCAGCAGGATTAATTTGTACCAACTATAGTCTCAAAACAGAACCCCAGGTCGAATGAGTCTTTAGTCTGGAATAGTTCATGTGCTAAAATAAAATAGCAGCATGATCCATACACATACATAATGTTGTGTCCTAGCTCCATCCAACAACTTACTACTAAGAAAAAAAGAATGCTTTAAGAAAAGGGGCGGGGGAGGCTTCATTCTGAGGACAGTGGACTTGGAGTGGAGATGCTGACCTAGATCCCCGATGCTCAGTGAGGGAGGATGGTGTTAGTGTAAGTGTATACAAAGCTGTAACACTATTTTATGAATATAATATTGAAAAAGATGTAGCAATAAAGAGTCAAGGTAGAATTATCTTAGAGAAGGAAGAGTAGCATGACTTTAAAATTAAAATCTCTCTTTGCTTGAGCTGGGACATCCATCTTCTCCTGCCCTCGGACTTTGGCTCTCCTGGTTCTCAGGCCCTTGGACTTGGACAGAGCCTTATGCCATCAGTCCCTCAATTCTTGGGCCTTTGGATTCCAGCTGGCACTTACACCATTGGCTCCCCTGGTTCTCAGGCCCTTGGACTTGGCCTGAATTACACCACTAGCTTTCCTGGTTCTCCAGCTTGAAAGCAGCAGATTGTGGGACTTCTTGGCCTCCATAATAGCGTGAGGCAATTCCTACAATAAATCTCTTATATATCTACATATATCCTGTTAGTCCTGTTTCTCTGGAGAACGCTGATGAATACAGACATTTTGAGAAACACCAGTACAGATGATCTGAGTTTCTTCCCTTTAGTTGAAAAACCAATGGATCCACACACAGATGAGGCAGCAGGGTGAAATGAACAGGGCACTAAAATCAGGATTCTGCTCCCACTTCTGCCACTAACTGGCTGTGTCAACATGAGCAATCTGTTAGCTGACCTCTGAGGCTCCATCAGTAGAGTGGACTGACTAACAGTCACTAATCCGGGGGAAGATCTTGGAGTCCATAGAGGGTCATAGGTTCTAAGAATGCCTCCAAAGCACCTCCAGCACTAGAATGTTCAGCCAGTCACTGGTGGGCTAACTCCTTGACCAAGGTTTAGTCTACCAAGAAATTTTTGACCCACCAATGATGAGTCATAAATTTAACAATGTGGATGCCATGCAAAAATAAAGTTTAATTTTTATTGAAAATTGTTGGAACTACATCTATTCTTTCTCCTTTGCCCTTCTTATTTACTTTATTGCCAGTAAAATACCTTGAATCCATCTCTTAATTGGTACGCCCATGGCCAGTGCCTTGGTCCAAGATCTGCTCGTTGATCTCCCAACTGTTCTCCAAATCCATGTTGTCTTTTCTCTGCTAATACAGCCCTCACATCATCACACCAGTCACCTACCTAAATGTTAATCTGATCTATCTCCCTCCTACTTAAAGACCATCAATGAACTCTACTGCTCGTAGAACTAAGTCCAGATTCTTTAGCATTGTTTCCAGTGTCATATCTGACCTCAAATGACATTTCCAAAATCAATCCCAGCAACTATTCTCACCTCCCAAGACCTTTATATTTAGGGACTTTTGGATTCAAGAATCTTCAAATCCAATCTGCCCTCAGCTAAAAAAAAAATGAAGCAAATTTTATTACTACACACAAACTGTTCTCTTGCCCTATATCCTATCCCTTTTGCATAAAGTTTTTTGCAAGCATAGGATTTCTTTAAAGAATCAAAGGGAGCTCCTTTAATCAATAACTGTTTTGGCACGCTTTATTTATTAATACGACTCAGCCTCCAAAGCGACATGGTTTGTAACTCACTCATTTAGCTGGTGAATCATATAACATATAACATATATGTTATACATGTATATAACATATAACATAATCATATAACAACCACTTATGAATCTTGTGTGTCCCATATTTGACAAAATATACATTAGGCTATATGTTGGCTCTCCCTTAAGGAAAAACATGATTTGTCTAAGCATTTCAATTACTGAAATATTTCATACTGGCCTAAATCTTAGAACCATACTTTCAGCTTCAAATCTTGAAAGAAAAAATATTTAAAAAAAAATTTCTTCTGCAAAATGGAAGTTTGGAGTCACTGATGGCAAAAAAAAAATCCTTTTATCTTCCTCTGTAAAGAATTTTACTTTTTGGGGCGCCTGGGTGGCTCAGTCGGTTAAGCGTCTGCCTTCAGCTCAGGTCATGATCCCAGGGTTCTGGGATCGAGCCCCACATCAGGCTCCCTGCTCAGAGGAGTCTGCTTCTCCCTCTCCCCCTGCCCCTCCCCCTGCTTGTGCTTGCTCTCTCTCGCCCACGCTCTCAAATAAAATCTTTTAAAAAAAAAAAAGAATTTTACTTTTTGTTAAGAAGCAATTACTATCCTCTTCTAGTATAGACCTTGAAGGCAGGGATCCTAGCCAACTTGTCCACTACAGCAGCATCAGTGTGTAGAATGGCACTTGGCTCAGAAGGTAGGCACTCAATGAATATATATCGAATGGATTTATGAATAGGCAAAAGGAGGTGTTGTACAACCGCAGCACAGAAGATCTCCATACAAATGAATTCCTTAGATAAACCCTGCTATTTCACAAAATACAAGCATTTTTCAAACCACCACTGCTAAATTCATGATGTAAGGGAAGATTTTTGCCTTTCTGAGAGACATAAATTGGTGTTGATCTGCATTCCTTTTATCAAGATTTTTCGTAAGTACTATATTCAGAAACAGTTTTGTAAATCTGCTACTTTCCCCTATTTGTAGGTATTTAGCCAAAGGATGGTGGTTTGCCCACTCCTAGTTTATAGAAACAATCTTGCCCTGGTAGTAATGCATGGTAAACTTTAATGGCCATAAAAAAAAAAAATCACCTGGGAGATTTGATTTTTAAAAAAGACACTCAAGGGGCGCCTGGGTGGCTCAGATGGTTAAGCGTCTGCCTTCGGCTCAGGTCATGATCTCAGGGTCCTGGGATCGAGTCCCGCATCGGGTTCCCTGCTCAGTGCAGAGCCTGCTTCTCCCTCTCCCTCTGCCACTCCCTCTGCTTGTGCTCTTCTGTCTCTCTCTCTGTCAAATAAATAAATAAAATCTTTAAAATAAATAAATAAATAAATAAAGACACTCAAGATTCCTTTATACTCTAGAAATTCTAATGTGGTAGGTCTGGGGTACAACCTATATTCTTAAAAAGCTCTCCAGATTATTTGGATGAGGACTACACTGTGAGAAACACTGTATTTGAGGCTAAGAACAAACATTATTTATTTAGTTTTTTATATGAGGAATGTTTGTGAATGCTGGAACAGAATATGTTTTATGAAATATTAGGAAGTCTAAATAACCTCAGATTTTCAGTTAGTAATGATACTACCAAGAGTTCTTCCTTCCTGGAAGAATACCAGTTATAAATTCTATGTTCTAAGTTAGATAGGTATCATTACAAAGAATGTTAGTGAGGAGGAAGAAGACAGTATTATATATTACAAATACCCCATCCCTGTGTGATCAGTGAGAAGGCCTGAAATCTAGCATTTGATGTGTTATGAATTAATTGACCTTGAGAAAATCACTTAATCTCTACCCCTAATTCCTCATTTATAAAATGGGATTAACTTGTATCTACATACTTCATAAAAATGTTTTAGGGGAAAATATAATATGTAACAGTGATTTGGATTGTTCAAAAGGAAGATATTTTATAAATAAAGTACTGGGATTTTGCCCTACCTCAATAAGTTTCACGCTGTGAAGGAGAGTTAGAAGCAGGAAAGCTCCCACCAAAATAACTATTCAAACTAAGTAAGCCTGCCACAGTTTCACGGATACTGACAGAAGATATGAAACTCTTGAGTCAGAGACAAAGGACGTTATTAGTTGCAGCAAAAGGAATAAGAGGAGTAGCAGTATGGCTGTACCAGGGCCCAAGTCCCACAGGGCAATGTGGAGGGCCGGGGAGCCTATATATCCAGAGGGGTGGGTCACAGGGGAGAACCTAAGCTTAAGGAATCTGCTGCTTTTATAACAAGCAGTAAGCAAGCTTGCTTGTCTGGGAGAAGACCAGGTGTAATACAAGAACTGCAATGTATTATCTCCTCAGGATTGCCAACTGTATAATCAATCCTGAAAGTGGCCCAGGTGTAAGAATAGCCAAAGCCTTGGGATTTGGGCACATCCAGCAAGACACAGAGGAGCACAAGAGGCTCATATCTGACTGTACCTAACATACAGGGCATAATAATACAAATGAATAAAATTTTAAAATAAAGTTCCATGTTTATTTAAAAAATTAGGATCCTAGGGGCGCCTGGGTGGCTCAGTCGTTAAGCGTCTGCCTTCGGCTCAGGTCATGATCCCGGGGTCCTGGGATCGAGCCCCGCATCGGGCTCCCTGCTCGGCGGGAAGCCTGCTTCTCCCTCTCCCACTCCCCCTGTTTGTGTTCCCTCTCTCACTGTGTCTCTCTCTGTCAAATAAATAAATAAAATCTTTAATAAATAAATAAATAAATAAATAAAGAGGATCCTAGTTCCAAAGGAAGAAAATGCAAGGAGGAAATTTTACCATGCTATATTTTTCACTGTCTTTGGAAAGAAAATCACAAGATTAAAATGTGAAGACTCAGGGGTGCCTGGGTGGCTCAGATGGTTAAGTGTCTGTCTTCGGCTCAGGTCATGATCCCAGGGTCCTAGGATCGAGGCCCACATCGGGCTCCCTACTCAGCGGGGAGTCTGCTTCTCCCTCTCCCTCTCCCCCTGCTTGTGCTCTCTCTGCCTCTCTCTCACACAAATGAATAAATAAAATCTTTAAAAATAAATAAATAAAATAAAATGTGAAGACTCCTGTCTTTCTATTGTTTATGTTAACAGGTAACAATTTGAAAAGCCACTACTTGAATCTATAGACTGGAAAAAATGATTAAAAATTGCTGAAGTAACTGCCACATCACAGAAATATCCTCAAGATAATGGTTAGTTTCTACGAACTAAAAAGAGGAGAAAGATCAACATAACCACCATGGAATCATGAAAGTGAAGCCAAGAATAAGTATGGGATAGAAAAGGAAGGAGAAGGCATGTGGAAGGGAGAAGTAATATATGGATGACAAGCATTATAATAGAAAAGGTCTGGTTTTCAAGACTCAGTTAGACTTAAAGCAGCACAGAAAGAGCAGGAGGATTCCACATCCTGTTTTCTCTCCTTTATATTGTGAAAGTGTGGATGAGGGCCATTCTCAGCCAGGTTTTGAAGTGCATCATTTGGCTGCCAGATGCCCATTATACTAATTGGATCACCAGCCTCCTCTCTATCTCATTGACACAAGGATTCCAGGGCTATCCATTTCTTTTGCAGCATTAAAATTTAAGAATACCCACCCATACAATAAACTATAAAATATTCACATGGGCCTGTACTCTACTTTTGTATTATACAGTAACTCCAGAATGATTCTTCAGTAGCCTGCTGGAGTGATGTGAAGGAATGCCAATACTAAATAGGTTTCTCATGCTAAAACATTTAATTTTATACTTCCAGAGCATATACTTGAAGCATTTGTGAATATCTAGTTTTACTGGAATCATCATCTTCCTTAAGAATTTTTTTCTTGTTAAGCCTATACGTACAACTGCTCTAACTCAATAAAAACAAAAACTACTTTTGTTAGGAACACAAAAAGATTTAATACCTTCACACTCAGAAATCAAAATGTTCATAAAAATACACATATGGCCATATATGTATATTATATTTTGCACTCTAAGAAGGATCTATGAACATCACAAACTAGTTATAGATACATTAATTCATTTTTTTATTTTATTCCCCACTTAAAAGGATAAATTTGAATAAATATTAATATCAATCTTCATTGAATGAAACGGTGCTTAATGAGAGGAACTTTCCATAAAATTTTCTAAATATTCATGGTTTATAAAATGAGACTTTCTGTTAATGTGACACTATTTAACTTTTTCCAAGAAAGACTCACACACACAATGGATCTTATATTCAACAGGGTTCTGGGTTGCAGACAACAGAATCCACTTTTATTGGTTTAAGAAAGAAAGGATTTACTACAGGTATTAGTTTACAGAATCTTTGGAAAGGTTAGTGAAATAGTTCCTAGGCCAAACATCCAGGAACAACTTGGTGAAGATGCTGAACAGACCCCAGAACGATACTGTTCCCACCACATTCAGGAAATTGGAGCCACCACATCTGAACAAAGAATCATGTGGTTTGTGCCAATTCTTGCAGCACCAAAATGGATGCCCCATGTCCTACTTTTCCCCACACATACTAATATCAAGAAAATATATCTGTCAGAATCTAAATCATGTATCCATACCCTAAAAGAAAGGTGAGGGAAGGGGCTGGAAAAGGTAGGTTTTTGTTTTACTGTTTTGTTTTGATTTTATATTCCTCATTGAGCTGGTGGGGTTTACATTATTGGGGGCTATAAAATGTAGCCATTTCAAAGTGTAGTCCTGTCCAAAAGATTGTGGGCAACCTCAAATTGTAAATGTCAACTCCAGATCTTTGTCACAAAATTTAGGGTACTTTACTTAATACATTTTGCATGTTTTTCTCATTCTAGATAAGTAAGTGGACTGTTCCAGTGGTCCAGTCATTTTATTGTTTTGTTATTTTGTTTATAATAAATTTTGGTCTTCATCCTATTTTCAGTTTTAGTCTCCTCCAGATTGGTTTGAAAATTCATCATTATATTACACAGTTCCAAGCACAAACCCCAAACTATTACATATTTCTTTTGGTCAATATTGAATTTGTAACATGCCTTTTGTCTTTGAAGTTCTGTTAAACTCTACATACCATCTACCACTGTTTTTCTTAGGGGATTGCTAAGACCTAGATAGAACATTTGTGTGTCACTTACTCTTGACAGACTGTTGTCTGCCAAAGTTGGAACTGTACTTCATTTTGCAAACTATGAAATGACCTATTCGTCTTTAGATATAGTTGAATCTTAAAAAAAAAAGAAAATTAATAAATAATAGCTTAGAGAAGAGCTAAAAGAAAATGATTATGAGGTTCTGTATTAGCTCAGATCCCTTCAAAGTTTCTGATAACCAAAACCAGAGTAGATTTTATGTGTTCTCCAAATTCTAGCCATTTTTTATGTGGTAGATGTTGGTAGTTATAATCTTCCTTATCGGGGGGGGGGCACCCGGATGGCTCAGTCAGTTAAGCATCTGACTATTGATTTCAGCTCGGGTCATGATCTCAGGGTTGTGGGATTGAGCCTCACATCAGGCTCTGAGCTCAGTGTGGAGTCTGGGATTCTCTCTCTCCCTTTACCCCTTCCCCCTCTCTAAAATAATAAATAAATAAACCTTTAAAAAATAATCTTCCTTATCTGGATTCATGAGAACTTGGTATGATTCTAATAGAGCAAAACTTCTCCTAGGGAAGGGAAGGAGGAGACATTGATGGTGAGGAGATGGTCTTCCCCAACATTCATGAAATTGCACGCTATTAGGTCCCCCACCTCTTTGATGAAATTGGCAAGGAACCCATCAGAACCTAGCTTGCTCAGCAAAGCAATCAGGATAAACCACAGGCCAGAAAAAATTAAATCTGATGGTGCCTGGCAGTCTTTCATTGGAAGATATTAGCAGTGAGAAATTTAAACATGCCTTTTTCCTCTCTTCCAAAATATTAGGTTTTAATAGACATTAATACTGCACCTGTCTGCTATCTTTAAGAAAAAACTATGATGTGACTACTAAATCTTTAAAATACTTGCATTTTCAAAAGGTCTAAAAACAAAGATCGGCTCATACCACCTCATACCATATACAAAGATTAACTCAAAATGGATCAATGACCTAAATATAAGACATAAACACTATTACACCAGAAAACATAGGGGTAAACCTTGGGTGTGGTAATGGATTATCAGATAGAACACCAAAAGCACAAGCAGCAAAAAAAAAAAAAAAAACTGGGCTTCACCAAAATTAAAAGCTTTTTGTATCAAAGGACATTATCAAGAAAATGAAAAGACAACACATAGAATAGGGGAAAGTGTTTGCAAATCATATATCTGACAAGGGTTTAATATCCAGAATACATAAAGAATTCCTACAACAAGAAGATAAGCTAATTCAAAAATAGGTGAAGGACTCGAGTAGATATTTCTCCAAAGAAGATATGTAAATGGCCAATAAGTACATGAAAAGATGCTTTACATTCTTAGTCACTTGGGAAATGCAAATCAAAACCACAATGAGTTACTACATCATACCTACTAGGATGGCTGTAATTTAAAAAAGAAAAGAAAGAAAAACAAGTGTTTGTGAGGATATGAAGAAATTGGAACAATTGGAACCCTTGGGCATTGCTGGTAGGAATGTAAAACAGTGCTAGCTACTGTGGAAAACAGTTCAGCAGTTATTCAAAAAGCTATAGAATTATCATATGACCCAGCAATCCCATTCCTAGGTAACACATTCTCCAACTCCCAATTCTGGCAACCACTGATTTGTTTTCTTTCCCTATAGTTTTGCCTTCCACAATATCACATAAATAGAATCACAGAATCCATTGCTTTTTGTGTCTGACTAGGCAAAATGCATTTAAGATCTCCCTGTCTCACAGGAATCACCGGTTTCTTCCTTTTTATTGCTTAGTTGTATAGATGTATCAGTTTGTTTATCCACTCACCTGCTGATCCATAATTTTATGGATAAATAACTTTGTATAATAGAGTTTTGATACTATAAGGCTAAAGACAAAACACTGGATTCTAGTTGGTAAATATGTATCTCACATGGGTCCGGTTCAGCAATTCTGAAACTACTTTCCACACAGAGTTAAATAAGTAAGTAAATATATTGTAGATCATGACAGCCAGGTTTGTATCTATGAAAGAAAGAAATTACAAACAAGCAAAGGGGAATGCCAGAATATACCCTATGGTAACAGGCTGGAGTAAAAGATACCAGTATGAACGAATGTTTTTGTTAGTATATATACAGATGGAGATATAAAGATAGCTCTACACACTGAGAAGGTCTAGAAACAATGACTCTCTAATTGCAATAAGAACACTGAGATGCCAGATTTGGGTTTCTAAATACCATTCTCCAATCAAAGGATCCACGATTCTTCAAAAATGACTAATTCATGGGCTAGGGCACAGAAAATATAAGATAAAAGCCAGGAAGAGCATCTTATAGTTCCAGAAAGTAAGCTAGTGCATAAGAAGGAAACAAGAAAAGAAACAAGATATGGGTTCCTCGAAGTGTCACAGGAACCAACTCTTAAGAGTTCCTGATGGCCAGAGCTGGGATAATTAGAACAATACAATAAACAATGATAGTAATTAATTATAACCCCCCAAATAAAATATCCATAAGTCAATAAATATCCATGAGACCATACAGATATAAATACACAAATGAATGAATAAATGAAAAGAGGCAATTCTTCCTACAGAAGAACTATAATTACAGGAAGAAAGAGGAAAATGGAACATCATCATTAGAGTACTGTTGGCTTTAAAACAAACAAACAAAAAACCAGGCAGCCATTTTACCAGCAAAATTAGTTTATTCAAAAATAGCTGAGAATTGCAATGCAGGACAAGCAAACTATGGAGAACCATAGGCAAGTCCAGAAAACAAAAGAGAGGGGTTTGTTTTTATGGAGGAAAGGAAGAAGTTGGGAGGGGCTATTTCAAAGAATTCAGGGTGGTGACAGCTTCTCATTGGCAGAGTGTGGCAGTTTCTCAACGACTGGGCTGTTGCTGGACAAGGTTCTTTGTTCCTCATACTGGGGTATGTAAAGTAAGTTTCCTCCTGTTTAGGGTCTGTGAGAGCTTCCCCTTCAGGATTTCTGGACTCCATCTTTAATGAGGTTTCCATTATTTGTTTTCACAGTACCAAAGTAAAAATTGCTATAGGCAACATCCATTGATGAATGCTAAAATTTGGGAGTGAAACTCACAGGGTATCCACATTGCCTCATAATATCTCTCATCAAATATTTATTAATAACTGTGGTGTTTTTAACATATGTCTTCAATTTCTTAAATACTCCCTCCAGGAGATGGATCTCAGATCCCCTAGACTGGACTGAATAACTCCAGTGGTCTAGACTTAGTAATTTACCCCCAAAGAATGGAGTATGGAAAGAGGAAACCTGTAACTTTACACTGGGGAGACCTGGCACACAACCTAAACCAAGTGATCAAGGCTAAGATCACCATTAATAAGATATATTGATCTCATGTACCCCAAATCTGCAACCTCAGTCTAATCTTGTGAAAAAAAGGCAAACCCAAACTGAAGAATATACTACAGAACATCTAACCAGTACTCTTCAAAAGTAATTAAAGACAGGGGCGCCTGGGTGGCTCAGATGGTTAAGCATCTGCCTTTGGCTCAGGTCATGATCCCAGAGTCCTGGGATTGAGCCCTGCATTGGGCTCCCTGCTTGGCAGGGAGCCTGCTTCTCCCTCTCCCTCTATTGTTCCCCCTGCTTGTGCTCTCTCGCTCTCTCTGTCAAATAAATAAATAAAATCTTTGGAAAAAAAGTAATTAAAGACAAAAACCTGAGGAGCTGTCACAGATTGAAGGAGACTAAGGAAACATGATAACGAAAGGCAGTGTGGTATCCTGACCTGAATTGTGGAACAGGAAAAAAAAAGCCATTTAGTGGAAATACCAGGGAAATCTAAATAGTCTATAGTTAATTGCATTTGTTGAACCAATCTTAATTTCTTAGTTTTGACTACATGAGATGTTAACATTTGGAGAAGCTGGGTAGACAGTATATAGGAACTATCAATACTATCTTTAAAACTCTTCTGTAAATCTAAAATTATCAAAATAAAAAGTTTAAAAAATTTTTTTAGCTTCAGGTAAACTTAGGGCTTACACTCAGTAACTTGGAATTAGTGGGTCTCATTCCCAGATGACTCAAACCAAAATAAAGATGTATCAGTAGTAATCAGTTATCACTATTCATCATATGCAATTTGAATGTGCAAGTTGCCCAAACTGAAATCTCCCCGGAGTCAGGCTGGGGTAGCTGTCTGATGGTTGCTCTGTGAGGTGGCCCTATTTCAACACACCCAGCTGCAGACCCCAGAGTACACTACGAAGAATCAATACCTTTCTCCTCCTAGCTGCAGCATCATGGATATAGATCAGCACTGGCAGGAGGATGGCTGAGGTGGGATGAAGCAAATGGAAGCTGGTAGTTGGCACTTTGTAGAAAGGTGGTTAGAGCATAAGGAATGTAGTTACGTTCACCTCAGTGCTTTCTCCTTACCTAAAATGCATGTAGCATTCAGGTATGCATCTACCTTTAGGACAATGCAGAGGGTATTCTCTGGTTTACAATCCCTTAGTTCCCTGAATTATTCCTATTTGATTACATACAAATTACTCATCACTACCAGTGTCTTTCGGACAAAAGCCAGACCAGGGATTTCCAATGTGTTACTTCCAGAGCTAAAGAATTAAAAGGGGTCTAAGGGTGAGTAGGGATTTTTGAACTTCAAATATTTTCAAAAATCTAATGAGATCACGAATTTACCTGTAATAAAGCTGCCCAGAATAATATTACTTTTATTTGCTATACTGGAATCATGGCAACTCAGCATGAACCAAAGTGCTGATTGATAGTAAAATATATTTTTGATTTGGAAAAGCAGAGAGATAAATTAACTATTAATAAATGACTTTTGTTAGTAGGCAAAAAAAAAAACACAAAACCCACGGGGGGTTCATGGGTGGCAATGATGAGAAGCCAGTGTGCTACTTACTGCATAAGATACCCTGCCCTCAGCTCTTGCCCCTACAAGCCACCCACCATCAGAATCCTCAGCCTCTATCTCCCTAGCACTTCTTCCTACCCTGGAAAACCTTTTCTGGTGAGGTCTGCCAGTACATTACAAGTGCTCTGTAATTTAATGCCATCTTGATTGCCTTATGCATACTCAAGAAACTGTATACTTCATAGTATGTCTATGATTCATAAAGAGTGGAGTAAATATAGTGCCTATTTTTATAGCTTCAGGAACATAAATCTCCACTTAAAATGGTTCCATGAGAAAGATAAATTTAACTTCCATCATGTTTGTTTATGCTACTTTTTCCAAGTTATATTTTCACTGTTGAGGACTATCTGTACCCACACGAGAATTTCAGCTCTTAGAAACAAGAACTTCCATGGCTATGATATTTACTAGGGTTAGATCCTCCCAGGCTAAAATGGCACAGGTGAATTCAAGATAATTTGACAAGCACAGAAAATATTGACCTTTAGAACTGTCTGATGCCAAAGATGATGAATACTTATAATACAGCACTTTATTTTTTAGGATACTCCAACATGCTTCATATCTTAAAATGTTTAAAAATCAATACCTCTTTTTACTTTATAGCTGGTTTACAAAACATCCTTTAAAAGCTAAAAAATGACAAATGTAAATCCAATTTACCTAAGTATATTAAAATCTCAATAGCAGCAGAGAAGTTCCACCTAATCTCTTAGAGGCAGAAATCCATATCTATATAACAGATCACTGAAGTTTGTTCAAAGATTAGTAAGTTAAAATTATAGAAAACATTTTCGTAGGCTGAAATAAATTGATTTATATTCAAAATCAATTATCTCAAATACAGACCTCAAACATAACACACAGTAGCATCCCAATGATAAATATTTCTTTAATCAATGGATAAAATAAATGGAAAAAAAGAACAGCTTCACCAAACCAAAAGAAAATATAAATATCCCAACCCTCTTTATTTAATCCCATTTTGTTTTCTAAAACCCTAAAATTAAGACAAGGATTAGAAGAGTAGAAATACAAGAAAAATAATTTGGCATAATGTTTTTATAGTGTTAACCTGTATTTTCTTAAAATGATAGAAAAGCATAATGGATAACAGAATAATATATTTCATATATTGCAATAATCATATATCAGGAAAAAATCTATTTCTTTACCTCTCTGAGATTTTTCTTGGTTTCTTTGTTTAGGTTGAATGAACAACAGTGTTTTCAGCTTTTTGAAATCTTTGCTCTGTTAAACAAAGTGTATTTACATTAATGCATTCTACCTGTCCCCATAGACACAATTTCTTCCAAAAATCTGGACAGGATTTATAGCCTAAGGAACATGTTATGTTTATGTAATTTTAACTTTACACATAAACTTTGTTGAAATAACTTTTAAAAACAGATTTACTTAAAAGAATTGAAGTACCGGGCACCTGGGTGGCTCAGTCGTTAAGAGTCTGCCTTCAGCTCAGGTCATGATCCCAGGGTCCTGGGATCGAGTCCCACATCGGGCTTCCTGCTCGGCGGGAAGCCTGCTTCTCCCTCTCCCACTCCCCCTGCTTGTGTTCCTGCTCTCGCTGTCTCTCTCTGTGTCAAATAAATAAATAAAATCTTTAAAAAAAAAAAGAATTGAAGTACCAAGTACGGAATTCACTGGTCATAGACAGACAAGTTCGATTAAAACTAAGACAATAAAACCACTATAGCAAATTGAGAATTGCTTGCATGATGAAAAGCTATTGATTGAGTCACCCTATGAATGTAGTTGAATCTCATGTCAACTCAGTTAAATAGAGATCACAGTCCCCAAAAAGACTCCATGAACCTATTCAAGAGCATCAATAGTCCTTTTCATCTAGGGAATTCAATTTCAAAACAATGTTACAGACTAAGGGCTATGCTATAAGGTGAAATGCAACTCAGTTCAGTTGAGTTTATTTATCCCGATAGAGTATCTTTCTTTAACATTTTATTCCAGGTCTCAGGCATTAACATGAAAAAGTATGACCAGCCTCCAATATCTTGATAACAATTTACTCTTCACATCCCATACCCAATGATGAGAATCTGAATATAGATCTAAGATACTCCTAGATTATTCTGATAACTTGTTTGCTCTTCTTAACAGTAGTAGTAATTATAATAATTTATTGAGCACTTAGTATGTTTTAAGCCTTATTTCAAGCATTTTGCATGTATTAACTCAGAAAAGCAGTTCACATTTTTAGGCTTCCTATATAAGAAGGAAACTCTCCTAGTTATTTAACATACCTATGAATGACAGAATTTGCTGACTTAATTCTTTCTTCTGGTTTTTAGCAGCTATTTTTAAAAAAGGAATCAATGACAGCAGTACCATAGTCTACCAAAGCAATACAGCAGGGATGATGCAATACATAATCTTTAAATTAAGGAACTTTGCTCCATGATGCCTCCTGCCGCCATTGGGAACTACAGCGTACAATGTGAAACAAATTAACACTCCCATCTTGGCTGGCAATGTTCTAATGAGATCTCGTAATGTTATTCACATGAGCCCATGAAAATGAACTTTCAACCAGTTTAATCCTATAATCTCAAATGAATGCCAGCAACCAGAAGAAAAATGTTATTGATATGATTAACATATAATAATTTAATTGCATCAAATCTCTTTAAAAAACAGAGAAAAGTGAATTGTTTTACTTGATGTCAATATATTCCCCAAATACATATAGGAATTTAGCTCTATAAAGCACAATAAACTATAATTTTCAGAATTAAATTTCGCTCTGTGATAGAATACATACAAATAGTAAGTTCAAATTATTTTTGATATTATATTAAAATTCAAACAGATATATGAAATATGTATCATTGTGAAAAGAACATCAATACATTCATATGTATATAAAGAATGGTAGAAAATATACCAAATTGTTACAACTGAACATCTGTCATCTTGGGGATGGAATTTTTAGTCATTTTATTTTCTTCTTTATATCCTTTATATCCTTTCTGTAATGGCCAAATTTCCTATACTAAACTTGTATTATTTTATTTCAAATTTTTAAAAAGGTACAATTCTTTCTGATTATATAACTAATATATTTACATTTAAAAGTGAAAATCTAGTGAAATTCTACTTACCATTATTCACCGCCTTACCAAGTCTGCATTTAGTTCCCTTTATATGCACTTCAGCCACAGCCTACACCATTAGCACTTCAATGCTAATGTTAACGAACGTTTAATTGGCTGTCTTCTTTCCTGCACCATAAACTACATGAAGACAGGAACCAACTATATCTGCTTGATTATTATAGCCCCGTTCCTACGGCAATGCCCAGCAGAGGCAGGCACCCAATAGTTGTTGAAATATGTTGTTCTCCTTTAAAAATTACAAACTATAATAGGATCAACATTCCTGCACATATAAATTTGTGCACTTATCCAGGGTAAATTTCTAAAACTAAAGTTGCAGAGACAAAGGTATGCACATTTTGAATTTGAATATACATTGTCAAATTGCCCTCCACAATCCCTGGAAATATTTACATTCCATTCCCACCAAAATGGATGAAAATGTCCATTTCCCCATATCCTTGAGACACTGAGTATTGCCACCATAAAAACAAAATAAAAAAACAAAACAAAACAAAAAAACACACTTTTTTGAAGGAGATATCATTACTACCCATCACTTTTATGTCAGAAAAAAATTTTTTAAGATGGTACAGATTTTGCTATTCTCAAAACTAGATAGCTATTAAGATGCGGATAAAAAATACTAACCAAATTATATTTAGAATGATTGCTCATGCTGAAAACTAGTTCATTAGCTGAATGATTCTTTATGTTCAATAAAACAGTGCCCATTCTTATGCTCAACTCTTTTCAATGCACCCAAAGGGGAGACAACACAAATATGTAGAAAAAAATAAATATAGAGTAAACGTGTAAGAAAACAATCTAACATGGCGATAAACTGACTGGGGTAGAACATATACAGGTTCACGTGCATGTTAGGATCTGGGAACGAACTCTTAAGGTATGGTTTCAAAAAATAAGGTGAGGGGGAGGAGCAAGATGGTGGAGGAGTAGGAGACCTAAATTTCCTCTGGTCCCAGGAATTCAGCTAGATAGGGATCAAACCATTCTGAACACCTTCGAACTCAACAGGAGATCGAAGAAAAGAATAGCAGCAACTCTCTGAACAGAAAAGCGACCACTTTCTAGAAGCAGGGACCCAACAAGCGGCAGATCCAGGGAGACTCCCCTTCCTCCTCCGGGAGGAGCGGCGCGGGAGCGCACAGCAGGGATCTGCTGGGTTTGGAGACTCTACACGGGGTCATGTGCCAGAGACAGAAACGCTCGGTCACAGGCCGGGTGAGCACGGAGTGCGGCCGGAGACCGGGGAGAGAGGAGTGACTGACTGCTTTTCTCTGGGGCTCACTGAGGAGCGGGGCCCGAGTTCTTGGCTCCTTAGGGGTGGAGACTGGGAGGCCACCATTTTCACTCTCGTCCTCCAAAGCTGTACGGAAAGCTTGCAGGGAACAAAAGCTCCCGAGAGCAAACCCGAGCAGAGTACTTAGCTCTGACCGGCAAGGGCAGGGCAATTCTGCCTCCAGCAAAGACATTTGGGAACCACGGCAACACGCCGCTCCCCCAGAAGATCAGCAAGAACATCCAGCCAAGACCAAGTTTAGCGATCAATGAGAACGGCAGAACTCCAGCGCTAGGGGAATACTGCACATAGAATTCATGGCTTTTTTCCCATGATTCTTTAGTCTTTCAAAGTTAATTTTTTAATTTTCTTTTTTTTTTCTTTTTCTTTTTCCCTTTCTCTTTTTTTTTTTTTAGGTCACAGTCCAACTTTTTCTTTTTCTTTTTCCCTTTTTCAACCAACATCTTACCAATCCCTTTTTTAAAAATCTTCTTTATTTTTCATTTTTAGAGTCATATTCTATCCCTTCATAGTAGTTAACCTTATTTTTGGTATATATATAAGTTGTTCTCTTTTTAAAATTTTGGGATACAGTTTCTTCTAACAGACCAAAATATACCCTAAATCTCTAGTGTACGGCTTTGTTCTACTCTCCTGCCTGATCACATTCTCTCCCCCCTTTTTTTTTAATTTCTCTTCTTTCCTTTTTCAACCAACTTCTTACCTTATCAATTCCTTTTATAAAATCTTTTATAATTTTCATCTTCACAGTCATACTCCATCCCTTCATCATATTAACCCTTATTGTTGTAAATATATAAGCTTTTCTTTCTTTAAAATTTTGGGAGGCAGTTTCTTCTAACAGACCAAAATATACCCAAAATTTAGTGTGTGGCACTGATCTATTCACCAGCCTGATCATATTTGATCATATTCTTTTTTCTTTCTTTTTCTCTTTTCTTTCTTTCCCTTTCCTTTCCCCCGGTTTCAGGTCTCTTCTGATTTGTTTAGTGTATATTTTTCTGGGGTCGTTGTTATCCTGTTAGCATTTTGTTCTCTCATTCATCTATTCTCCTCTGGACAAAATGACAAGATGGAAAAAATCACCTCAAAAAAAAAGGACAAGAGGCAGTACCGACTGCCAGGGACCTAATCAATACAGACATTAGTAAGATGTCGGAACTAGAATTCAGAATAACGATTATAAAGATACTAGCTGGGCTTAAAAAAACCATGGAAGATACTAGAGAAACCCTTTCTGGAGAAATAAAAGAACTACAATCTAACCAAGTTGAAATCAAAAAGGCAATTAATGAGGTACAATAAAAAAATGGAGGATCTAACTGCTAGGATAAATGAGGCAGAAGAGAGAATTAGTGATATAGAAGACAAATGATGGAAAATAAAGAAGCTGAGAAGAAGAGAGGTAAACAACTACTGAATCTCGAGGGCAGAATTCGAGAGATAAGTGATGCCATAAGACGAAACAATATTAGAATAATTGGGATCCCAGAAGAAGAAGAAAGAGAGAGAAGGGCAAAAGGTATATTGGAGCAAATTATAGCAGAGAACTTCCCTAATTTGGGGAAGGAAACAGAAATCAAAATCCAGGAGGCACAGAGAATCCCCCTCAAAATCAATAAAAAGAGGTAAACACCCTGACATCTAATAGTAAAACTTACGAGTCTCAGAGACAAAGAGAAAATCCTGAAAGCAGCTTGGGACAAGAGGTCTGTAACCTACAATGGTAGAAACATTAGACTGGCAACAGACCTACCCACAGAGACCTGGTAGGCCAGAAAGGACTGGCATGATATATTCAGAGCACTAAATGAGAAAAATATGCAGCCAAGAATAGTATATCCAGCTCGGCTGTCACTGAAAATAGAAGGAGAGATAAAAACCTTCCAGGACAAAAACTAAAGGAATGTGCAAACACGAAACCAGCCCTACAAGAAATATTGAAAGGGTTCGTCTAAGCAAAGAGAGAGCCTAAAAGTAACATAGACCAGAAAGACCAGTAACAGTCACCTTACAGGCAACACAATGGCACTAAATTCCTATCTTTCAATAGTTACCCTGAATGTAAATGGGCTAAATGCCCCAATCAAAAGACACAGGGTATCAGATTGGATAAAAAAACAAGACCCATCGATATGCCGTCTGCAAGAGACTCATTTTAGACCCAAAGACACCTCCAGATTGAAAGTGAGGGGGTAAAAAAACATTTACCATGCTAATGGACAACAAAAGAAAGCTGGGGTGGCAATCCTTTTATCAGACAATTAGATTTTAAACCAAAGACTACAATAAGAGATGAGGAAGGACACTATATCATACTTAAAGGGTCTATCCAACAAGAAGATCTAACAATTGTAAATATTTATGCCCCTAACATGGGAGCAGCCAATTATATAGCCAATTAATCACAAAAGCAAAGAAACACATAGACAACAATACAATAATAGTAGGGGACTTTAACACCCCCTTCACTGAAATGGACAGATCATTGAAGCAAAAGATCAACACGGAAATAAAGACTTTAAATGACACACTGGACCAAATGGACTTCACAGATATATTCAGAACATTCCATCCCAAAGCAAAAGAATACACATTCTTCTCTAGGGCCCAAAGAACATTCTCCAGAATAGATCACATCCTAGTCATAAATCAGGTCTCAACTGGTACCAAAAGACTGGGATCATTCCCTGCATATTTTCAGACCACAATGCTTTGAAACTAGAACTCAATCACAAGAGGAAAGTCAGAAAGAACTCAAATACATGGAGGCTAAAGAACATCCTACTAAAGAATGAATGGGTCAACCAGGAAATTAAAGAAGAATTAAAAAAATACATGGAAACCAATGAAAATGACAATACAACTGTTCAAAATCTTTGGGATGCAGCAAAGGCGGTCCTGAGAGGAAAGTATATAACAATACAAGCCTTTCTCAAGAAACAAGAAAGGTCTCAAATACACAACCTAACCCTACACCTAAAGGAGCTCGAGAAAGAACAGCAAATAAAGCCTAAATCCAGCAGGAGAAGAGAAATAGTAAAGATCAGAGCAGAAATCAATGAAATAGAAACCAAAAGAACAGTAGAACAGATCAATGAAACTAGGAGCTGGTTCTTTGAAAGAATTCATAAGATTGATAAACCCCTGGCCAGACTTATCAAAAAGAAAAGAGAAAGGACCCAAATAAATAAAATCATGAATGAAAGAGGAGAGATCATAACCAACACTGAAGAAATACAAACAATTATAAGAACATATCATGAGGAACTATATGCCAGCAAATTAGATTATCTGGAAGAAATGGATGCATTCCTAGAGATGTATAAACTACCAAAACTGAACCAGGAAGAAATAGAAAACCTGAACAGACCTATAACCACTAAGGAAATTGAAGCAGTCATCAAAAATCTCCCAAGAAACAAGAGCCCAGGGCCAGACGGCTTCCCAGGGGAATTCTACCAAACATTTAAAGAAGAATTAATACCTATTCTTCTGAAACTGTTACAAAAAATAGAAATGGAAGGAAAACTTCCAAACCCTTTCTATGAGTCCAGCATTACCTTGACCCAAAACCGGACAAAGACCCCATCAAAAAGGAGAATTACACACCAATATCCCTGATGAACATGGATGCCAAAATTCTCACTAAGATACTAGCCAATAGGATCTAACAGTACTTTAAAACGATTATTCACCATGACCAAGTGGGATTTATTCCTGGGCTGCAAGGTTGGTTCAACATCTGCAAATCAATCAATGTGATACAATACATTAATAAAAGAAAGAACAAGAACCATATGATCCTCACAATAGATGCAGAAAAAGCATTTGAAAAATGCTTGAAAAAGCATCCTTTCTTGATCAAAACTCTTCAGAGTATAGGGATAGAGGGTACATACTTCAATATCATAAAAGCCATATGCAAAAACCCCACAGCGAATATCATTCTCAATGGGGAAAACCTGAGAGCTTTCCCCCTAAGGTCAGGAACATGGCAGGGATGTCCTATCACCACTGCTATTCAACATAGTACTAGAAGTCCTAGCCACAGCAATCAGACAACAGAAAGAAATAAAAGGCATCCAAATCGGCAAAGAAGAAGTCAAACTCTCACTCTTTGCAGATGATATGATACTTTATGTGGAAAATCCAAAAGACTCCACCCCAAAACTGCTAGAACTCATACAGGAATTCGGTAAAGTGGCAGGATAGAAAATCAATGCACAGGAATCAGTGGCATTCCTATACACCACCAACAAGACAGAAGAAAGAGAAATTAAGGAGTCAGTCCCATTTTAATTGCACCCTAGGAATACATCTAACCAAATAGGCAAAGAATCTGTACTCAGAAAACTATAAAATACTCATGAAAGAAATTGAGGAAGACACAAAGAAATGGAAAAAGGTTCCATGCTCATGGATTGGACAACAAATATTGTGAAGATGTCAATGCTACCTAGAGCAATCTACACATTTAATGCAATCCCTATCAAAATACCATCCACTTTTTTCAAAGAAATGGAACAAATAATCCTAAAATTTGTATGGAATCAGAGAGGACCCCGAAACCCAGAGGAATGTTGAAAAAAAAAAAAGCAAAGCTGGTGGCATCACAATTCTGGACTTCAAGCTCTACTAGAAAGCTGTCATCATCAAGACAGTATGGTACTGGCACAAAAACAGACACATAGATCAATGGAACAGAATAGAGAGCCCAGAAATGGACCCTCAACTCTATGGTCAACTCATCTTTGACAAAGCAGGAAAGCATGTCCAATGGAAAAAAGACAGTCTCTTCAACAAATGGTGTTGGGAAAATTAGACAGCCACATGCAGAAGAATGAAACTGGACCATTTCCTTACACCACACACAAAAATAGACTCAAAATGGTTGAAAGACCTAATTGTGAGACAGGAGTCCATCAATATCCTAAAGGAGAACACAGGCAGCAACCTCTTTGATCTCAGCTGCAGCAACTTCTTCCTAGAAACATTGCCAAAGGCAAGGGAAGCAAGGGCAAAAATGAACTATTGGGACCTCATCAAGATAAAAAGCTTTTGCACAGCAAAAGAAACAGTCAACAAAACCAAAAGACAACCCACAGAATGGGAGAAGATATTTGCAAATGACATATCAGATAAAGGGCTAGTATCCAAAATCTATAAAGAACTTATCAAACTCAACACCCAAAGAACAAATGATCCAATCAAGAAATGGGCAGAAGGCATGAACAGACATTTTTCCAAAGAAGACATCCAAATGGCCAACAGACACATGAAAAAGTGCTCAACATCACTCGGCATCAGGGAAATCCAAATCAAAACCTCAATGAGATATCACCTCACACCAGTCAGAATGGCTAAAATTATCAAGTCAGGAAATGACAGATGTTGGCAGGGATGCGGAGAAAGGGGAACCCACCTACACTGGTGGTGGGAATGCAAGCTGGGCAGCCACTCTGGAAAACAGTATGCGGGTTCCTCAAAAAGTTGAAAATAGAGCTACCATACGACCCAGCAATTGCACTACTGGGTATTTACCCTAAAGATACAAATGTAGGGATCCAAAGGGGTACGTGCACCCTGATGTTTATAGCAGAAATGTCCACAATAGCCAAACTATGGAAAGAGCCAAGATGTCCATCAACAGATGAATGGATAAAGAAGATGTGGTATATATATACAATGGAATATGATGCAGCCATCAAAAGGAATGAACTCTTGCCATTTGCAATGACGTGGGGGAACTGGAGGGTATTACGCTGAGCGAAATAAGTCAATCAGAGAAAGACATGTATCATATGATCTCATTGATATGAGGAATTCTTAATCTCAGGAAACAAACTGAGGGTTGCTGGAGTGGTGGGGGGTGGGAGGGATGGGGTGGCTGGGTGATAGACACTGGGGAGGGTATGTGCTATGGTGAGCGCTGTGAATTGTGTAAGACTTTTGAGTTGTTGTAAGACAACTGTGAATTGTTGTAAGACAGACCTGTACCTCTGAAACAAATAATACATTATATGTTAAAAAAAAAAGAATAAGATAGTAGGAAGGGAAAAATGAAGGGGGGAAATTGGAGCGGGAGACAAACCATGAGAGACTATGGGCTCTAAGAAACAAACTGACGGTTCTAGAGGGGAGGGGGTGGGGGGATGGGTTAGCCTGGTGATGGGTATTAAAGAGGGCACGTATTGAATGGAGCACTGGGTGTTATACGCAATGAATCATGGAACACTACATCAAAAACTAATGATGTAATGTATGGTGATTAACATAACATAATAAAAAAAAATAAGTTGAAATGGGTAACTTACTGTGAAGGCAGTTACATGTTGCCCTGACAAAGGAAGTTGGAAAATGCTCTGTCTTGCTGCTCTAGAACTGCATTTCCAAAAGCCTATTGTCACTGTCCACAGGAATGCTTACCCCCAAGTCAGTGTGTCCAAAATAAAACTCATATTCCTCCTCTATTCCCCAGAACACTTAGTTAATTTTGGATGCAGGCCATGACGCTATATCTAGACTAGCATGGTCCAAAATGTAAATAGGGCTAGTCCAAATTGAGGTGTGCTATAAGTGTAAAATATCCACTGGATTTCAAAAACTTAGTATAAAACAGAATGTAAAATATATCATCAGGGTCGCCTGGGTAGCTCCGTCGTTAAGCGTCTGCCTTCAGCTCAGGTCATGATCCTAGGGTTCTGGGATCGAGCCCCGCATCAGGCTCCCTGCTCAGTGGGAAGCCTGCTTCTCCCTCTCCCACTCCCCCTGCTTGTGTTCCTGCTCTCGCTATCTCTCTGTCAAATAAATAAAATCTTTTAAAAATAATAAAAATAATAAAATAAAATACGTCATCAATAATTTGTATATAGATTACCTGTTGAAATGATCACATTTTAGAGATACAGGGTTGAAAATACATTATTAAAAATAATTTCGCCTATTTCTTTTCTCCCCTTTTTAAGTGTGTCTACTAGAAAATTTAAAATTATATAAGTGGCTCCCATTTGCAGCTTGTGTTATATTTCTATTGGGCAGAAAGGGTCTAGACCATTTAGATCAGGGGCCAGATAAAGCTAAGCATCAATTGTTGAACCCTAAGAATCCTCCAGAAAGTAGCAAAGAAGTGAGAGGAGAAAGATACCTGTGAATTGGGTCTGGCTTGGATCTCAAGGAATTGATGAAGGGGATTTCTAGGCATGGGAGACAGTGCAGAAGCTGAGCAGGAGTATAAAGCAAAGATAACAAAACTATGTTTTGAATGCCAGATCATCTACAACTATTGCTCTCATTGTGTTCTCTCTGGGTTGCTTTTGCCAGAGCCTTCAGCCGTGCCTCCGAATATTCTAACCACATCTAACTACACCACAAGGTAGCAAACTTAGGCTGAAGAGTTACAATGGGAAGGTGTGTCTCCCACAGTCAGGAATGACCAAGAAGAGAACCAAGAGGATGATGAACTTAAGGACAAAAATCAGCTGCCCTACCTACCAGGAGATACCTTTTCCAGTGCCATCCTTGGAGTTCCAGGCTTTGGTGGCGAGTTTTATTTGTATGTTTTTATTTTGGTTGGGCATTACAAGGATGACATCACTTTCCCAAGGCCTCCTTTAACTTGAAACAAAACCCCAGACTGCCCTAATCCCGAAGTTTACTTGAACCTCATCTGCATTCACCTCACACTTTGGAGTATGCCAAAATTGTCATCAGAGTCCAGCTTTGTACTTTGTATCTGTTTCCTTTCCCAAGAGCAGATGGCAGCCTGGACCCAGTTATTTCAACCTCCCTTGTGGTCTTATCCCATGGAAATCCTCATATGCCTCATGCCTGGGCAAGCTCAACAACTCAGTGACTGAAATGCATGGCTTCTAAGGTCTTTGTCAACCTTATATTACTCTAACAAGAGCAGATCAGTGATTGCGTAGGGGCAGGATAGGAGGTATTACAAAGGCGCTGAGGAAACTTTGAGGAGTAATGGATATTTTCATTATTTTGACTGTGATGATGGTTTATGGGTATATAATGGATCAACTTACCAAATGTACACTTTCATCCTGTCAACTATACTTCTACAAAGCTGTTAAAAACAATAGTAACATGTTTCTTTCTCATAATCCATTTCCTGAATCAAGAAACCAATGAACAAACACTTATCTATCACCTACTCTGGCTATCTGCATCCCTGATAGGAATAAAGTATTCTTGGCCAAACAGCATCTCAGGGAAATCATTCTATCATTTCCTTTACACAAATGAAGCACTATTTTAGCAGCAAAGCTTCCATAATATATTTCATTATGTTAATCAGAAGAGAAAGTCATCTGATACATGTTTGAAACCAGTGGATTGTCCATCTTTCCAGAGAAAAACATCTGTCTAGTGAATAAAGAATAAAACTCTGAAATCACAACCCAGTGTAGCAAAGTAGTTGTGTTAGGCTGGGTTTCACAGAAACAGCCTGAGAGCAAGTGATTTGAGGTTCTCAGGTAAAAACTGTTAAGTTGGTAAGCAGAACAAGAAAAAGGGAAGAAACAAGGGAAAGATGTGGGTCCAGCAGCAGTCCCACCCCACAGGGAGCTGCAGAGCAGAAATGACATGGCAAAAGGGTTCCTCGTTAAGGCAGGAGGTACCCCAATATCTGTCATCCTTTAGCTATAGGCCACACCTGGGAGTCTTGGGGTATAACCTCCTGGGCAGTTCTTGGCAGGGCAGCTTCCATCAACAGGCAATTCTCGAGAGAAGGTATAGCTGTGAGCTGTTGGCAGCCTATATTCACAGCACTGGGAGAAGGGGGGCACCTACCTACCTGAAAAACTGTTTCAGTTTTCCTCCATAAAGTGGAACTAATGATAGCAGCTCTTTCATATGCTTGTCAAAACTAAGTAATAATGGATGGAAGCATTCAGAAGAGCACTTTATATTACATAGTATATGTAATTCACTTATAATCATGCATGGCACATTGTAAATGCTCAATAAATGTTATGTTACCGTTGTTGCTGTTATTGTGTCCTCAGAAGTACCCATACCAGGTGTCTCATTGCCCAAGTGCTATCCAGGTGTCCATGAGTGAGATTTCTATTCAAACATTAATTAAGGGCAACCAAAAGATTCCACATCTAGGTGACTGCCTAGATAAATGTGTACATTATTTTTATCTGACACTTTCTCCAAGTTCAAAATCAAGTAAGGGTAACCTTTTCTGTGTTTGTCATTAAAGAATAGGGATGGGTGTGAAAAAGAGAGAGCTTTTCCTCTAAGATCAGGAAAAAGACAAGGATGTCTACTTTCACCACTTTTATTCAACATCATACTGGAAAGTCTAGCGGTAGCAATCAGACAAGAAAAAGAAATAAATGGTAATAAGTTGGTAAGAAATAAGTAAAATTCACTATCTGCAGATGACATGATGCTATATATAGAAAACCCTGAAGACTCCACCAAAAAACTATTAGAACTGATAAATTCAGTAAAGTTACAGGACACAAAACTAATATACAGAAATCTGTTGCATTTCTATACACTAATATAGCAGCAGAAAAAGAAATTAAGAAAACAATCCCATTTACAATTTCCCCCAAAAGAACAAAATATCTAGGAAAAAACTTAATTAAATGAGGTGAAAGACTTGTACTCCAAAAATATAAGATACTGATGAAAGAAATTGAAGATGACACAAACAAATGGATTGAGAGAATAAATATTGTCCATACTACTCAAAGCAATCTAGAGATTTAATGAAACCCCTATCAAAATACCAACAGCATTTTTCACAGAATCAGAGCAAATAATACTAAAATTTGTATGGAACCACAAAAGACCCTGAATAGCCAAAGCAATCTGAGAAAGAGCAAAGCTGAAGGCATCACAATCTCAGATTTCAAAATATACTACAAAGCTATAGTAATCAAAACAGTATGGTACTGGCACAAAAATATACACATAGAACAATGGAACACAATAGAGAGCCCAGAATTAAACCCACATTTAATATGGCCTACTAATCCATGACAAAGGAGGCAAGGATATACAATAGGAAAAAGAGTCTTTTCAACAAATGGTTTTGGGATAACTGGACGGTTATATGTAAAAGAATAAAACTGGACCACTTTCTTATACCATACACAAAAATGAACTTAAAATGGATTACAGACCTAAATGTGAGGCCTGAATCCATAAAACTCCTAGAAAAAGGCATAGGCAGTCATTTCTTTGATGTCAGCTATAGAAACATTTTTCTAGATACATCGTCTCAGGCAAGGGAAACAAAAGCAAACATAAACTATTGGGTTACATCAAAATAGAAAGCTTTCACATAGAAAAGTAAACCATCAACCATCAAAAAGGCAATCTACTGAATGGGAGAAGATATTTGCAAATGATATGCCTGATAAGCAGTCAATATCAAAAATACATAAAGAACTTATACAACTCAACACCAAAAAAAAAAAAATTCTGATTTTAAAAATGAGCAGAGGAGCTGAATAGATATTTTTCCAAAGAAGATATACAGATGGCCAACAGACACATGAAAAGATGGTCAACATCATCAGGGAAATGAAAATAAAACCACACTGAGCTATCACCTTACACCTGTCACAACGGCTAGAATCAAAAAGACAAGAAAAAACAAGTGTCAGCAAGAATGTGGAGGAAAAGCAACCCTTGTGCACTATTGGTGGGAATGCAAGTTGGTGCAGCCATTGTAGAAAACAGTGTGGAAGTTCCTCAAAAAACAAAAACTTAAAAATAGAATTACCATACGATCCAGTAACCCCACTACTGGGTATTTAGCCAAAGGAAAAAACCACTAATTCCAAAAGTTATATGCACCTCTATGTTTATTGCAGCATTATTTACAATAGCTAAGATATGGAAGCAACCCAAGTGTTCCTTCATGGATGAATGGATAAAGATGTGGTATATCTATACAATGGAATAATAGCCACAAAAAATGAGATCTTGCCTTTTGCAACAACATGGATGGACCTAGAGGGTATAATGCTAAGTGAAAACTGAGACAGAGAAAGACAAATACCACATGATTTCACTCATGTGGAATTTAAGAAATAAAACAAACAATTAAAGAAGACAAAAAAAAAAAAAAAACAGGCTCTTAAATACAGAGAAAAACGGGTTGCCAGAAGGGAGGCAGGAGTGGGTATGGATGAAATAGATAAAGGGGGTTAAGAGTACACTTACCTGGATGAGCACTGAGTAATGTACAGAATAGCTGAATTAGTATACTGTGCACCTGAAAGTAATATAACACTATATGTTAATTATACTTCATTTTTTTTAAAGGAAAGGGTAGCTGAATAAAAAAAGAGTGGGTGTTATCTCCACATTGGCTGAGATTTGCTTCTGTGGCAGACCCTCACTAGATGGATTCTTCACCTAGCTCCTGATAGAAAAACCAAAACCAAAAATAAAACCCCTCTCTCACCTACGCTGTGTGACCCCAATCACAAGACCAGAGTCTTCCTCAAGAGTTCCCACAAAGCTACACCCCATACTTGGAGGGACACTTAAAATCAGCCCCAGGGGCCAAATCTCTGATTCTCAGAGGCAAATATAGAAAATTTAGACTCTTCCTCCTCTTCTATCTCCTAGTTTTGGAAACCAAACTGACCTCTTAGTCACAGCTGACTAAAGAGGGTGGGATGGGGTCAGTGGCGAGTAGACACGGTTCCCAGCAGAGAGACGGCAGCGATTTTCCGGTCTAGGAATGCCAGCAAATGCGAGGAGGGGGCGGGCTTTCTCGCGATGGCTGCTTCTCCGCCGGTCCTGGCGAAGGAGCCCCGCGGTCCCGCTGGCTTTCGGAACCGGCACACCAAGGGGAGCCCCCACCGGAGCGGCGGCCCTGGCCGGGGCGCGCGGGCGCCTGGGCGGCTGTTACCTTTTCGTGTACCGGGTCAGTCCGCAGAGGAGTGCTAGGGTCCCGCCCGCCGGAGCCTTCCCTTCGCCCCCGCAGGCTTGGGACCCGGCCATTGCCACCCGGGAGCCTCCGGGCTCGCCCTCCCCAGGGACGCGGGGGGCTCCGCTACCTCCATCGAGGCTGCGGGTGGGGAGGGGGGGCGGGGGCGGGGGCCGGGAGGACCTGCCTCCGGCCCCGCCCCTCGGACTGAGCCACGCTTTGGGTTTCCTCCCTTTGGGCTCCTCAGATTAGGAAGCCCACCAGTTAGCCGGGGATGGGGAGGAAAGTGCTAGCGTGGCAATGTAGCGTGCATGGAGGTGGGAGTATCTGAACCTTTATTTTTATTTGGAAACTACTAAGGATAAGCTGTGGAGGTAGATGTAATATTTACATTCGTTCTTAAAATAATGTGACTCTAAAATAAATTTAGCGGGAGTGAGGGAGATCCTCAGGGTGGCGACCAGTAGGGAGGTGCCCTTAGGTGCAAGTTTAAGAAGCGCCGTCGCGCATACGGGTGCTTCCCTTAAGCACGAGCGCCCGCCTGGCGGGCTGCGCACAGGGTCCGGCTCTAGGACACGCCCCCGGCCTGCGCTCCTCGTGGAGCCCCGCCCCCGCCCCACAAGCGCAGGTCTGGAGAGCACCGCGGACCCGCCGCACGTCAACCTCCTTTACTGGAGAAGTCTGAATCTCGCATCTGGGCCCTTATGGAAAACACTGAAATGGTTGGGGGATAAAAAGCCATAAGCAGAACTTTAGGGAAATGGACGCTGCAAGCCAGCGTCTCTACTTCGGCTCCAGGATGTATGGTACTGATGGCTCAAAGGGGCCTGGAAGTTCTTTTCCTAGGCTGATTTATAAATTATTGCTTATAGTTTTGATGGGGGCAACTTCACAACAAAATAAACCCATTTGCTTTCCATTTCATGGGAAACGAAGCTAAATACACTTTGGTTATTTTTAAGTACTTACAATGCCATCTAGCAAGGGTCGCATAATGAGCTGGTCCTCCGCAGTGTTCACGGGGTGTTCCATTAGAGAGGCCTCTAAATAGAATCCTGCCAGAACTGTAGGGAATCGCGATGGCAATGTGCGTGACTGGGAGGAAATACAAATGTAGAAGGAGGTTGCCTTTTTATGTTCTCTTGGCAGAAAAGTGTAGTAAGTTTAAAGCTTCATGAAGAGTTAAGTTGTCTTTGGAAGACCCTCCAAATGTGAAGGGCCCTAGGAGAGAAACACAGTGAATTGGAAAAACCTATCAGTTCTCTTCCTGTCTTCCGCCTGTGCTTCTCCTTTGGGACTCACACAAAACACTTCATTTCTGGTCACCAAATGTAGGGAAGTTTCTCTCCACATCAAACAATTCTCTGTGACGCCAGCTGAGAGACCTACAATTTAACTGGACTTGAACACTATCTACGTGGACACATGTCAGATCCCACAGGTGAAGGGCTTGGTTCTACAAGACTGCTCCCACCCTACTTCAGATGCCAATTGCAAATAGTAGGTTACTAACAATATCTGTCCAATCTGGCTGCAAACTGGAGTTTCCCATGATATTCTTCCCCTTGGATTTGATTATTTCCTAGAACAGCTCACAGAATTCAGGGGGAAACTTATTTACTTTTACATTTACTAAAGGATATGATAAAGGATACAGATAAACAGGCAGATGAAGAAGTACGGGGGGGGGGGGGGGGAGGGAGGTCTGGAAGGGTGCTGACCACAGCAGATTCTGTTCCCTTGGAGTTGGGGTGCATCACCTTCTCTGGAAGCTGTCCAAACCCCATGCTATTGGCATTTTTATGGAAGCTTCCTCATGTAGGCACAATCGATTATCAACTCCCATTTCTACCCCTCTCCCCTCTCTGGAGACCTGGGGGTAAGGCCTGAAAATTCCAAGCTTCTAATTATGGCTTGGTCTTTCTGGGCACCAGCCCCCATCCAGGAGCCATCTAAAAGCCTACTCAGAGTCACCTCAAAAAAACAAAAGATGCTTCTAGTGCTCTAAACACCTAGGAATGGACAGGTTTTTATGAGCCCTATGTCAGGAATGGTTCCTCATTGGCCTAGGATAAACTCCTAACTCATTAGATTTTAAAGGCTTTTTCTAGTTGGCCTCACTCCTTCCACTTTCTTCTTTAGCCTCTCCTCTTTTTACCCTCCCTGCTTCTCTATCTCCTGCCACACCTCCTTCCCGATAGCTCTTGTTAAAATACTGATTTCCTCTAGGTGTAGGAATGCTTCTGTGATCGCTCAGCCTGAAATGCTCTCTGGCCCTTTTTTTTTCCCTGGCTGGCTCCTACTGTTCCATCAGGTCTCTGATTAGATGATTTTCTCCAGGTAGTTTCCCGGTCTCCACTCCAGAGGCTCTTATAACCACACTGGACCTCCACCACAACACCTAACACAGTATTGCCCATTTCCCCCTGTTTCACCACCAGACTAACTACTAACCTGTGCCCAAAAGGAGGCTGCCCCTGTAAAGAGCTTGAGCTTTCAAGTTCAAGAACGTGGTTCCAACCCCAGTTCCTGCATTCCTAAGTTGTGTGCACTTCAGCAAGTTTCTTAACCTGTTTGGGTGTCAGTTTCCTATCTGTAGAGGAGGAGAATCACTATAAAGATTACTGAAATAATGCATGTGAAGCATTTGCATGTAGCCAGGCAATTAGTAGATGCTCATAATAGTTGTTATAAATGGTAACAGTTCTGCCCTAAAGTATCCATCCTAGACTGAACTCATCTCAAAAGAGTGGACACCTTCTCATCACCATTAAGTGGAGAGAGGAGAAGAAAACTATGATTTTCCTGACCCCCCCCCCCCCCCCGCAAAATCCTCATTAGCTATATATACTTAATGGAGGTTATTTGGTCTTTCATTCCTCAGTTTCTTTATCTGAACATGCATAATTAATATCATCATAGGATAGACATGAAAGTATTTTGAGCATTTTGAAACAACACCTTTCCCTATTTTTTTTATTGAAAACAATGTGATTTTAGAACATTAAAATAGTGAAACCGGTTGGGGGCTAAGAGACCATACATAATGTAAAACAACAAACCCCCACTTTTAGCCATGACTCTTAACATTTTCCTTCCTGCATCCTTTTTACCAGAAAAGACAAGAAAAGTTGTAAAACAAGTTGTTGGGAATTTCACCACATTTTCTGTCCCCACCTACCAAGACAGTAGTGAGTCAAGCCAAGCAAATGAGCAGCTCATATAAAAAGCCTCAATGGTCAGGAAAATGTATATCTTGCACAACACAGCCTTAGATCATTGAGATTAGATTTTTTTTTATAATTTATCATCCATCTTAGACAAACTATTAGAAGTGGAAAATGCATTAGCATTCTAAAAGAAAAGAGAAGATTAATCACACACATATCTAATTTTGCTTCTTGGAATTTCTATAAAAATGATAGTAAAAAGGTTGTTTTAAGACACACAGATAAAAAGAATAAGAGAGGAAACACCGCAACAAGATATAAGCAGCTGGTGAACAGTGAATGAGTGATAATTGATTCAGAGAGCTGATCTAGACCTAACTAGTAAGCCTGCAGAGGAAAAGCGCAGAAGCAACATCCCAGTTCTACTACAGAATCCCGGAAAGATCTAGAATTGGCGGCACCAGCTGCCTCTGAAAGTGGGGGCAAACATAGGGCTATCAAAGGACTGAGTATTGCCTGTTTCAGAAGCAGTTAGATCCTCAGATCACTTTCTCCCACTCTGTGCAGCAGATCAAATGTTTCTCCACCACCCCATCCAAATACTGGAAGTTTACTCTCTGAAGATAGAAATCAGGGTTTCTGAACAAGGTGACATTAGGCACAGATAAGGACAGAAGTATTGTACCAAAACCAGAAATATTAACAGGATATTTATATACTGAATATTGTAAAAAAAAAAAAAAAAACCACCCCTGTCCAATCTCTTTTTTTTGATGAGCTCTGGAATGAACAGCACCAGGGCTATATCTTTCAAGCAGGGAATTAGAAAATACTTCTTTAGGGAACATGAGTAATCCAAATCAATATATCTAAAGATACCCACAAAATTTCCCTGCCAAATCACCCTTCAGTGAATTCCATTGTCAAAAGCCCAGAGATTCCAATCAGTTCAGGGCTCTCAAATATTTGCAGATGGTCAAGGATCACCAGATATCTGAAAGAAAGCCTTGTATCATAAAAGTCAGATGAAAACAAAAGGGAGACAACTTGGAGGAGCAGAGACCATGTAGGCAAAATAATGCCTTAAATAATTATTGTTAATGTGCTCAAATAGGAAAGTTATTTTACCCAATCAGAAAGAACAAGACACTATTCCATTTCAAAACTTAGTATAAAGTTATAGTAATCAAGACAATGGGTATTGGCAAAAGAATAAACAAATATATCAATGGAACAAAATAGAGGACTCAGAAATAGACCTCCATAAATGTAGTCAACCAATCTTTGACAAAGAAGCAAAGATAGTCCCTTCAACAAATAGTGCTAAAACAACTGGACACTCACAGGCAAAAAAAATGAATCTAGATGGAGACTTATTCCCTTCACAAAAATTAATTCAAAATGGATCATAGGCCTAAATGTAAAAGACAAAACTATGAAAGTCCTAGAAGATAACATAGCAGAAAACCCTGATGACCTTGGGTAAGGAGAGGCCTTTTTAGGTACAACACCAAAGACACAATCCATGAAAGAAATAATTGATAAGCTAGACTTCATTAAAATTAAAAACTTCTGCTCTGTGAAAGACAGTATCAAGAGAACAAAAAGACAAGACACAGACTGGGAGAAGATAATCTGCAAAAGACACATAAGGAACTGTTATACAAAATACTTTAAAAAAAAAACTCTTAAAACTCAACAATAAGAAAACAAAAAACTTGGGGTACCTGGGTGGCTCAGTCGGTTAACCGTCTGCCTTCAGCTCAGGTCATGATCCCAGGGTCCTGGGATCAAGCCCTGTGTCAGGCTCCCTGCTCAGTGGGGAGTTTGCTTCTCATCCTTCTTCTACCTCTGTCCCTCTCCCCCTGCCCGTATTCTCTCTCTCTCTCAGATAAATAAATAAATAAATAAATAAATAAATAAATAAATAAATAAATA